>NC_064625.1:3208713-3411213 GCF_023898315.1 Schistocerca nitens
AGGATGTCATTTGACAGTTCTCTGTTCTTTGGTGGAGGACTCGGTTTACCTATGTCTGTCAGACGCTAGGATGTCATTTGACAGTTCTCTGTTCTTTGGTGGAGGAGTCGGATTACCTATGGCTGTCAGACGCTAGGATGTCATTTGACAGTTATCTGTTCTTTGGTGGAGGACTCGGTTTACCTATGTCTGTCAGACGCTAGGATGTCATTTGACAGTTCTCTGTTCTTTGTTGGAGGACTCGGTTTACCTATGTCTGTCAGACGCTAGGATGTCATTTGACAGTTCTCTGTTCTTTTGTGGAGGACTCGGTTTACCTATGTCTGTCAGACGCTAGGAGGTCATTTCCCAGTTCTCTGTTCTTTGGTGGAGGACTCGTATTACCTATGTCTGTCAGACGCTAGGATGTCATTTGACAGTTCTCTGTTCTTTGGTGGAGGACCCGGTTTAACTATGTCTGTCAGACGCTAGGATGTCATTTGACAGTTCTCTGTTCTTTGGTGGAGGACTAGGATTACCTATGGCTGTCAGACGCTAGGATGTCATTTGACAGTTCTCTGTTCTTTGGTGGAGGACTCGGTTTACCTATGTCTGTCAGACGCTAGGATGTCATTTGACAGTTCTCTGTTCTTAGGTGGAGGACTCGGTTTACCTATGTCTGTCAGACGCTAGGATGTCATTTCACAGTTCTCTGTCCTTTGGTGGAGGACTCGTATTACCTATGTCTGTCAGACGCTAGGATGTCATTTGACAGTTCTCTGTTCTTTGGTGGAGGACTCGGTTTACCTATGTCTGTCAGACGCTGGGATGTCATTTAACAGTTCTCTGTTCTGTGGTGGAGGACTCGGTTTACCTATGTCTGTCAGACGCTAGGATGTCATTTTACAGTTCTCTGTTCTTCGGTGGAGGACTCGATTTACCTATGTCTGTCATACGCTAGGATGTCATTTGACAGTTCTCTGTTCTTTGGTGGAGGACTCGGTTTACCTATGTCTGTCAGACGCTAGGATGTCATTTGACAGTTCTCTGTTCTTTGGTGGAGGAGTAGGATTACCTATGTCTGTCAGACGCTAGGATGTCATTTGACAGTTATCTGTTCTTTGGTGGAGGACTCGGTTTACCTATGTCTGTCAGACGCTAGGATGTCATTTGACAGTTCTCTGTTCTTTGGTGGAGGACTCGGTTTACCTATGTCTGTCAGACGCTAGGATGTCATTTCACAGTTCTCTGTTCTTTGGTGGAGGACTCGTATTACCTATGTCTGTCAGACGCTAGGATGTCATTTGACAGTTCTCTGTTGTTTGGTGGAGGACCCGGTTTAACTATGTCTGTCAGACGCTAGGATGTCATTTGACAGTTCTCTGTTCTTTGGTGGAGGACTTGGTTTACCTATGTCTGTCAGACGCTACGATGTCATTTGACACTTCTCTGTTCGTTGGTGGAGGACTAGGATTACCTATGTCTGTCAGATGCTAGGATGTTAATTGACAGTTCTCTGTTCTTTGGTGGAGGACTCGGTTTACCTATGTCTGTCAGACGCTAGGATGTCATTTGACAGTTCTCTGTTCTTTGGTGGAGGACTCGGTTTACCTATGTCCGTCAGACGCTAGGATGTCCTTTGACAGTTCTCTGTCCTTTGGTGGAGGACTCGTATTACCTATGTCTGTCAGACGCTAGGATGTCATTTGACAGTTCTCTGTTCTTTGGTGGAGGACTCGGTTTACCTATGTCTGTCAGACGCTGGGATGTCATTTAACAGTTCTCTGTTCTGTGGTGGAGGACTCGGTTTACCTATGTCTGTCAGACGCTAGGATGTCATTTTACAGTTCTCTGTTCTTCGGTGGAGGACTCGATTTACCTATGTCTGTCATACGCTAGGATGTCATTTGACAGTTCTCTGTTCTTTGGTGGAGGACTCGGTTTACCTATGTCTGTCAGACGCTAGGATGTCATTTGACAGTTCTATGTTCTTTGGTGGAGGAGTAGGATTACCTATGTCTGTCAGACGCTAGAATGTCATTTGACAGTTCTCTGTTCTTTGGTGGGGGAGTCGGTTTACCTACGTATGTCAGACGTTAGGATGTCATTTGAGAGTTCTCTGTTCTTTGGTGGAGGACTCGGTTTACCTATGTCTGTCAGATGCTAGGATGTCATTTGACAGTTCTCTATTCTTCGGTGGAGGACTCGGTTTACCTATGTCTGTCAGACGCTAGGATGTCATTTGACAGTTCTCGGTTCTTTGGTAGAGGACTCGGATTACCTATGTCTGTCAGACACTAGGATGTCATTTTACAGTTCTCTGTTCTTTGGTAGAGGACTCGGATTACCTATGTCTGTCAGATGCTAGGATCTCATTTGACAGTTCTCTGTTCTTTGGTGGAGGACTCGGTGTACCTATGTCTGTCAGACGCTAGGATATCATTTGAGAGTTCTCTGTTCTTTGGTGGAGGACTCGGTTTACCTATGTCTGTCAGACGCAGGGATGTCATTTGACAGTTCTCTGTTCTTTGGTGGAGGACTCGGTTTACCTATGTCTCTCAGATGCTAGTATGTCATTTGACAGTTCTCTGTTCTTTGGTGGAGGACTCGGTTTACCTATGTCTGTCAGACGCTAGGATGTCATTTGACAGTTCTCTGTTCTTTGGTAGAGGACTCGGATTACCTATGTCTGTCAGACGCTAGGATGTCATTTGACAGTTCTCTGTTCTTTGGTAGAGGACTCGAATTACCTATGTCTGTCAGATGCTAGGATGTCATTTGACAGTTCTCTGTTCTTTGGTGGAGGACTCGGTTTACCTATGTCTGTCAGACGCTAGGATGTCATTTGACAGTTCTCTGTTCTTTGGTGAGGACTCGGTTTACCTATGTCTGTCAGACGCTAGGATGTCATTTGACAGTTCTCTGTTCTTTGGTGGAGGACTCGGATAAACTATGTCTGTCAGCCGCTAGGATGTCATTTGACAGTTCTCTGTTCTTCGGTGGAGGACTCGGATTACCTATGTCTGTCAGACGCTACGATGTCATTTGACAGTTCTCTGTTCATTGGTGGAGGACTCGGTTTACCTATGTCTGTCAGACGCTAGGATGTCATTTGAGAGTTCTCTGTTCTTTGGTGGAGGACTCGGTTTACCTATGTCTGTCAGACGCTAGGATGTCATTTGAGAGTTCTCTGTTCTTTGGTGGAGGACTCGGTTTACCTATGTCTGTCAGACGCTAGGATGTCATTTGACAGTTCTCTGTTCTTTGGTGGAGGACTCCGTTTACCTATGTCTGTCAGACGGTAGGATGTCATTTGACAGTTCTCTGTTCTTTGGTGGAGGACTCGGTTTACCTATGTCTGACAGACCTTAGGATGTCATTTGACAGTTCTCTGTTCTTTGGTGGAGGACTCGGTTTACCTATGTCCGTCAGGCACTAGGATGTCATTTGACAGTTCTCTGTTCTTTGGTGGAGAACTCGGTATACCTATGTCTGTCAGACGATAGGATGTCATTTGACAGTTCTCTGTTCTTTGGTGGAGGACGGTTTACCTATGTCTGTCAGACGCTAGGATGTCATTTGACAGTTCTCTGTTCTTTGGTGGAGAACTCGGTTTACCTATGTCTGTCAGACGCTACGATGTCATTTGACAGTTCTCTGTTCTTTGGTGGAGGGCTCGGTTTACCTATGTCTGTCAGACGCTAGGATGTCATTTGACAGTTCTCTGTTCTTTGGTGGAGGACTCGGTTTACCTATGCCGTCAGACGCTAGGATGTCATTTGACAGTTCTCTGTTCTTTGCTGGAGGACTCGGATTACCTATGTCTGTCAGACGCTAGGATGTCATTTGACAGTTCTCTGTTCTTTGGTGGAGGACTCGGCTTACCTATGCTGTCAGACGCTAGGATGTCATTTGACAGGTCTCTGTTCTTTGGTGGAGGACTCGGTTTACCTATGTCTGTCAGACGCTAGGATGTCATTTGACAGTTCTCTGTTCTTTGGTGGAGGACTCGCTTTACCTATGTCTGTCAGACGCTAGGATGTCATTTGACAGTTCTCTGTTCTTTGGTGGAGGACTCGGTTTACCTATGTCTGTCAGACGCTAGGATGTCATTTGACAGTTCTCTGTTCTTTGGTGGAGGACTCGGTTTACATATGTCTGTCAGACGCTAGGATGTCATTTGACAGTTCTCTGTTCTTTGGTGGAGGACTCGGATTAAATATGTATGTCAGACGCTAGGATGTCATTTGACAGTTCTCTGTTCTTTTGTGGAGGACTCGGTTTACCTATGTCTGTCAGACGTTAGGATGTCATTTGACAGTTCTCTGTTCTTTGGTGGAGGACTCGGTTTACCTATGTCTGTCAGACGCTAGGATGTCATTTGACAGTTCTCTGTTCTTTGGTGGAGGACTCGGTTTACCTATGTCTGTCAGACGCTAGGATGTCATTTGACAGTTCTCTGTTCTTTGGTGGAGAATTCGGATTACCTATGGCTGTCAGACGCTAGGATGTCAATTGACAATTCTCTGTTCTTTGGTGGAGGACCCGGTCTACCTATTTCTGTCAGACGCTAGGATGTCATTTGAGAGTTCTCTGTTCTTTGGTGGAGGACTCGGTTTACCTATGTCTGTCAGACGCTAGGATGTCATTTGAAGTTCTCTGTTCTTTGGTGGAGGACTCGGTTTACCTATGTCTGTCAGACGCTAGGATGTCATTTGACAGTTCTCTGTTCTTTGGTGGAGGACTCGGCTTACCTATGCTGTCAGACGCTAGGATGTCATTTGACAGTTCTCTGTTCTTTGGTGGAGGACTCGGTTTACCTATGTCTGTCAGACGCTAGGATGTCATTTGACAGTTCTCTGTTCTTTGGTTAAGGACTCGCTTTACCTATGTCTGTCAGACGCTAGGATGTCATTTGACAGTTCTCTGTTCTTTGGTGGAGGACTCGGTTTACCTATGTCTGTCAGACGCTAGGATGTCATTTGACAGTGTTCTGTTCTTTGGTGGAGGACTCGGTTTACATATGTCTGTCAGACGCTAGGATGTCATTTGACAGTTCTCTGTTCTTTGGTGGAGGACTCGGATTAAATATGTATGTCAGACGCTAGGATGTCATTTGACAGTTCTCTGTTCTTTGGTGGAGGACTCGGTTTACATATGTCTGTCAGACGCTAGGATGTCATTTGACAGTTCTCTGTTCTTTGGTGGAGGACTCGGATTAAATATGTATGTCAGACGCTAGGATGTCATTTGACAGTTCTCTGTTCTTTTGTGGAGGACTCGGTTTACCTATGTCTGTCAGACGTTAGGATGTCATTTGACAGTTCTCTGTTCTTTGGTGGAGGACTCGGTTTACCTATGTCTGTCAGACGCTAGGATGTCATTTGACAGTTCTCTGTTCTTTGGTGGAGGACTCGGTTTACCTATGTCTGTCAGACGCTAGGATGTCATTTGACAGTTCTCTGTTCTTTGGTGGAGAATTCGGATTACCTATGGCTGTCAGACGCTAGGATGTCAATTGACAATTCTCTGTTCTTTGGTGGAGGACCCGGTTTACCTATTTCTGTCAGACGCTAGGATGTCATTTGAGAGTTCTCTGTTCTTTGGTGGAGGACTCGGTTTACCTATGTCTGTCAGACGCTAGGATGTCATTTGACAGTTCTCTGTTCTTTGGTGGAGGACTCGGTTTACCTATGTCTGTCAGACGCTAGGATGTCATTTGACAGTTCTCTGTTCTTTGGTGGAGGACTCGGTTTACCTATGTCTGTCAGACGCTAGGATGTCATTTGACAGTTCTCTGTTCTTTGGTGGAGGACTCGGTTTACCTATGTCTGTCAGACGCTAGGATGTCATTTGACAGTTCTCTGTTCTTTGGTGGAGGACTCGGTTTACCTATGTCTGTCAGACGCTAGGATGTCATTTGACAGTTCTCTGTTCTTTGGTGGAGGACTCGGTTTACCTATATCTGTCAGATGCTAGGATGTCATTTGACAGTTCTCTGTTCTTTGGTGGGGGACTCGGTTTACCTACGTATGTCAGACGCTAGGATGTCATTTGAGAGTTCTCTGTTCTTTGGTGGAGGACTCGGTTTACCTATGTCTGTCAGATGCTAGGATGTCATTTGACAGTTCTCTGTTCTTCGGTGGAGGACTCGGTTTACCTATGTCTGTCAGACGCTAGGATGTCATTTGACAGTTCTCTGTTGTTTGGTAGAGGACTCGGATTACCTATGTCTGTCAGACGCTAAGATGTCATTTGACAGTTCTCTGATCTTTGGTGGAGGACTCGGTGTACCTATGTCTGTCAGACGCTAGGATGTCATTTGACAGTTCTCTGTTCTTTGGTGGAGGACTCGGTTTACCTATGTCAGGCGCTAGAAAGTCATTTGACAGTTCTCTGTTCTTTGGTGGAGGACTCGGTTTACCTATGTCTGTCAGACGCTAGGATGTCATTTGACAGTTCTCTGTTCTTTGGTGGAGGACTCGGTTTACATATGTCTGTCAGACGCAAGCATGTCATTTGACAGTTCTCTGTTCTTTGGTGGAGGACTCGGTTTACCTATGTCTGTCAGACGCTAGGATGTCATTTGACAGTTCTCTGTTCTTTGGTGGAGGACTCGGTTTACCTATGTCTGTCAGACGCTAGGATGTCATTTGACAGTTCTCTGTTCTTTGGTGGAGGACTCGGTTTACCTATGTCTGTCAGACGCTAGGATGTCATTTGACAGTTCTCTGTTCTTTGGTGGAGACTCGGTTTACCTATGTCTGTCAGATGCTAGGATGTCATTTGTCAGTTCTCTGTTCTTTGGTGGAGGATTAGGATTACCTAAGTCTGTCAGACGCTAGGATGTCATTTGACAGTTCTCTGTTCTTTGGTGGAGGACTCGGTTTACCTATGTCTGTCAGACGCTAGGATGTCATTTGACAGTTCTCTGTTCTTTGGTGGAGGACTCGGTTTACCTATGTCTGTCAGACGCTAGGATGTCATTCGACAGTTCTCTGTTAATTGGTGGAGGACTAGGATTACCTATGTCTGTCAGACGCTAGGATGCCATTTGACAGTTCTCTGTTCTTTGGTGGAGGACTCGGTTTACCTATGTCTGTCAGACGCTAGGATGTCATTTTACAGTTCTCTGTTCTTCGGTGGAGGACTCGATTTACCTATGTCTGTCATACGCTAGGATGTCATTTGACAGTTCTCTGTTCTTTGGTGGAGGACTCGGTTTACCTATGTCTGTCAGACGCTAGGATGTCATTTGACAGTTCTCTGTTCTTTGGTGGAGGAGTAGGATTACCTATGTCTGTCAGACGCTAGGATGTCATTTGACAGTTATCTGTTCTTTGGTGGAGGACTCGGTTTACCTATGTCTGTCAGACGCTAGGATGTCATTTGACAGTTCTCTGTTCTTTGGTGGAGGACTCGGTTTACCTATGTCTGTCAGACGCTAGGATGTCATTTGACAGTTCTCTGTTCTTTGGTGGAGGACTCGGTTTACCTATGTCTGTCAGACGCTAGGATGTCATTTGACAGTTCTCTGTTCTTTGGTGGAGGACTCGTATTACCTATGTCTGTCAGACGCTAGGATGTCATTTGACAGTTCTCTGTTGTTTGGTGGAGGACCCGGTTTAACTATGTCTGTCAGACGCTAGGATGTCATTTGACAGTTCTCTGTTCTTTGGTGGAGGACTTGGTTTACCTATGTCTGTCAGACGCTACGATGTCAATTGACACTTCTCTGTTCGTTGGTGGAGGACTAGGATTACCTATGTCTGTCAGATGCTAGGATGTTATTTGACAGTTCTCTGTTCTTTGGTGGAGGACTCGGTTTACCTATGTCTGTCAGACGCTAGGATGTCATTTGACAGTTCTCTGTTCTTTGGTGGAGGACTCGGTTTACCTATGTCTGTCAGACGCTAGGATGTCCTTTGACAGTTCTCTGTCCTTTGGTGGAGGACTCGTATTACCTATGTCTGTCAGACGCTAGGATGTCATTTGACAGTTCTCTGTTCTTTGGTGGAGGACTCGGTTTACCTATGTCTGTCAGACGCTGGGATGTCATTTAACAGTTCTCTGTTCTGTGGTGGAGGACTCGGTTTACCTATGTCTGTCAGACGCTAGGATGTCATTTTACAGTTCTCTGTTCTTCGGTGGAGGACTCGATTTACCTATGTCTGTCATACGCTAGGATGTCATTTGACAGTTCTCTGTTCTTTGGTGGAGGACTCGGTTTACCTATGTCTGTCAGACGCTAGGATGTCATTTGACAGTTCTCTGTTCTTTGGTGGAGGAGTAGGATTACCTATGTCTGTCAGACGCTAGGATGTCATTTGACAGTTATCTGTTCTTTGGTGGAGGACTCGGATTGCCTATGTCGGTCATACGCTAGGATGTCATTTGACAGTTCTCTGTTCTCTGTTCTTTGGTGGAGGACTCGGTTTACCTATGTCTGTCAGACGCTAGGATGTCATTTGACAGTTCTCTCTTCTTTGGTGGAGGACTCGGTTTACCTATGTCTGTCAGACGCTAGGATGTCATTTGACAGTTCTCAGTTCTTTGGTGGAGGACTCGGATTACCTATGTCTGTCAGACGCTAGGATGTCATTTGACAGTTCTCTGTTCTTTGGTGGAGGACTCGGTTTACCTATATCTGTCAGACACTAGGATGTCATTTGACAGTTCTCTGTTCTTTGGTGGAGGACTCGGTTTACCTATGTCTGTCAGACGCTAGGATGTCATTTGACAGTTCTCTGTTCTTTGGTGGAGCACTCGGTTTACCTATGTCTGTCAGACGCTAGAATGTCATTTGACAGTTCTCTGTTCTTTGGTGGGGGAGTCGGTTTACCTACGTATGTCAGACGTTAGGATGTCATTTGAGAGTTCTCTGTTCTTTGGTGGAGGACTCGGTTTACCTATGTCTGTCAGATGCTAGGATGTCATTTGACAGTTCTCTATTCTTCGGTGGAGGACTCGGTTTACCTATGTCTGTCAGACGCTAGGATGTCATTTGACAGTTCTCTGTTCTTTGGTAGAGGACTCGGATTACCTATGTCTGTCAGACACTAGGATGTCATTTTACAGTTCTCTGTTCTTTGGTAGAGGACTCGGATTACCTATGTCTGTCAGATGCTAGGATCTCATTTGACAGTTCTCTGTTCTTTGGTGGAGGACTCGGTGTACCTATGTCTGTCAGACGCTAGGATATCATTTGAGAGTTCTCTGTTCTTTGGTGGAGGACTCGGTTTACCTATGTCTGTCAGACGCAGGGATGTCATTTGACAGTTCTCTGTTCTTTGGTGGAGGACTCGGTTTACCTATGTCTCTCAGATGCTAGTATGTCATTTGACAGTTCTCTGTTCTTTGGTGGAGGACTCGGTTTACCTATGTCTGTCAGACGCTAGGATGTCATTTGACAGTTCTCTGTTCTTTGGTAGAGGACTCGGATTACCTATGTCTGTCAGACGCTAGGATGTCATTTGACAGTTCTCTGTTCTTTGGTAGAGGACTCGAATTACCTATGTCTGTCAGATGCTAGGATGTCATTTGACAGTTCTCTGTTCTTTGGTGGAGGACTCGGTTTACCTATGTCTGTCAGACGCTAGGATGTCATTTGACAGTTCTCTGTTCTTTGGTGAGGACTCGGTTTATCTATGTCTGTCAGACGCTAGGATGTCATTTGACAGTTCTCTGTTCTTTGGTGGAGGACTCGGATAAACTATGTCTGTCAGCCGCTAGGATGTCATTTGACAGTTCTCTGTTCGTTGTTGGAGGATTAGGATTACCTATATCTGTCAAATGCTAGGATGTCATTTGACAGTTCTCTGTTCTTTGGTGGAGGACTCGGTTTACCTATGTCTGTCAGATGCTAGGATGTCATTTGACAGTTCTCTGTTCTTTGGTGGAAGACTCGGGTTACCTATGTCTGTCAGACGCTAGGATCTCATTTGACAGTTCTCTGTTCTTTGGTGGAGGACTCGGATTAACTATGTCTTTCAGACGCTAGGATTTCATTTGACAGTTCTCTGTTCTTTGGTGGAGGACTCCGTTTACCTATGTCTGTCAGACGCTAGGATGTCATTTGACAGTTCTCTGTTCTTTGGTGGAGGACTCCGTTTACCTATGTCTGTCAGACGCTAGGATGTCATTTGACAGTTCTCTGTTCTTTGGTGGAGGACTCGGTTTACCTACGTATGTCAGACGCTAGGATGTCATTTGACAGTTCTCTGTTCTTTGGTGGAGGACTCGGTTTACCTATGTCTGTCAGACGCTAGGATGTCATTTGAGAGTTCTGTGTTCTTTGGTGGAGGACTCGGTTTACCTATGTCTGTCAGACGCTAGGATGTCATTTGAGAGTTCTCTGTTCTTTGGTGGAGGACTCGGTTTACCTATGTCTGTCAGACGCTAGGATGTCATTTGACAGTTCTCTGTTCTTTGGTGGAGGACTCCGTTTACCTATGTCTGTCAGACGGTAGGATGTCATTTGACAGTTCTCTGTTCTTTGGTGGAGGACTCGGTTTACCTATGTCTGTCAGACGCTAGGATGTCATTTGACAGTTCTCTGTTCTTTGGTGGAGGACTCGGTTTACCTATGTCCGTCAGGCACTAGGATGTCATTTGACAGTTCTCTGTTCTTTGGTGGAGAACTCGGTATACCTATGTCTGTCAGACGATAGGATGTCATTTGACAGTTCTCTGTTCTTTGGTGGAGGACGGTTTACCTATGTCTGTCAGACGCTAGGATGTCATTTGACAGTTCTCTGTTCTTTGGTGGAGAACTCGGTTTACCTATGTCTGTCAGACGCTACGATGTCATTTGACAGTTCTCTGTTCTTTGGTGGAGGGCTCGGTTTACCTATGTCTGTCAGACGCTAGGATGTCATTTGACAGTTCTCTGTTCTTTGGTGGAGTACTCGGTTTACCTATGCCGTCAGACGCTAGGATGTCATTTGACAGTTCTCTGTTCTTTGCTGGAGGACTCGGATTACCTATGTCTGTCAGACGCTAGGATGTCATTTGACAGTTCTCTGTTCTTTGGTGGAGGACTCGGCTTACCTATGCTGTCAGACGCTAGGATGTCATTTGACAGTTCTCTGTTCTTTGGTGGAGGACTCGGTTTACCTATGTCTGTCAGACGCTAGGATGTCATTTGACAGTTCTCTGTTCTTTGGTGGAGGACTCGCTTTACCTATGTCTGTCAGACGCTAGGATGTCATTTGACAGTTCTCTGTTCTTTGGTGGAGGACTCGGTTTACCTATGTCTGTCAGACGCTAGGATGTCATTTGACAGTTCTCTGTTCTTTGGTGGAGGACTCGGTTTACATATGTCTGTCAGACGCTAGGATGTCATTTGACAGTTCTCTGTTCTTTGGTGGAGGACTCGGATTAAATATGTATGTCAGACGCTAGGATGTCATTTGACAGTTCTCTGTTCTTTTGTGGAGGACTCGGTTTACCTATGTCTGTCAGACGTTAGGATGTCATTTGACAGTTCTCTGTTCTTTGGTGGAGGACTCGGTTTACCTATGTCTGTCAGACGCTAGGATTTCATTTGACAGTTCTCTGTTCTTTGGTGGAGGACTCCGTTTACCTATGTCTGTCAGACGCTAGGATGTCATTTGACAGTTCTCTGTTCTTTGGTGGAGGACTCCGTTTACCTATGTCTGTCAGACGCTAGGATGTCATTTGACAGTTCTCTGTTCTTTGGTGGAGGACTCGGTTTACCTACGTATGTCAGACGCTAGGATGTCATTTGACAGTTCTCTGTTCTTTGGTGGAGGACTCGGTTTACCTATGTCTGTCAGACGCTAGGATGTCATTTGAGAGTTCTCTGTTCTTTGGTGGAGGACTCGGTTTACCTATGTCTGTCAGACGCTAGGATGTCATTTGAGAGTTCTCTGTTCTTTGGTGGAGGACTCGGTTTACCTATGTCTGTCAGACGCTAGGATGTCATTTGACAGTTCTCTGTTCTTTGGTGGAGGACTCCGTTTACCTATGTCTGTCAGACGGTAGGATGTCATTTGACAGTTCTCTGTTCTTTGGTGGAGGACTCGGTTTACCTATGTCTGTCAGACGCTAGGATGTCATTTGACAGTTCTCTGTTCTTTGGTGGAGGACTCGGTTTACCTATGTCCGTCAGGCACTAGGATGTCATTTGACAGTTCTCTGTTCTTTGGTGGAGGACTCGGTTTACCTATGTCTGTCAGACGCTAGGATGTCATTTGACAGTTCTCTGTTCTTTGGTGGAGAATTCGGATTACCTATGGCTGTCAGACGCTAGGATGTCAATTGACAATTCTCTGTTCTTTGGTGGAGGACCCGGTTTACCTATTTCTGTCAGACGCTAGGATGTCATTTGAGAGTTCTCTGTTCTTTGGTGGAGGACTCGGTTTACCTATGTCTGTCAGACGCTAGGATGTCATTTGACAGTTCTCTGTTCTTTGGTGGAGGACTCGGTTTACCTATGTCTGTCAGACGCTAGGATGTCATTTGACAGTTCTCTGTTCTTTGGTGGAGGACTCGGCTTACCTATGCTGTCAGACGCTAGGATGTCATTTGACAGTTCTCTGTTCTTTGGTAGAGGACTCGGTTTACCTATGTCTGTCAGACGCTAGGATGTCATTTGACAGTTCTCTGTTCTTTGGTGGAGGACTCGCTTTACCTATGTCTGTCAGACGCTAAGATGTCATTTGACAGTTCTCTGTTCTTTGGTGGAGGACTCGGTTTACCTATGTCTGTCAGACGCTAGGATGTCATTTGACAGTTCTCTGTTCTTTGGTGGAGGACTCGGTTTACATATGTCTGTCAGACGCTAGGATGTCATTTGACAGTTCTCTGTTCTTTGGTGGAGGACTCGGATTAAATATGTATGTCAGACGCTAGGATGTCATTTGACAGTTCTCTGTTCTTTGGTGGAGGACTCGGTTTACATATGTCTGTCAGACGCTAGGATGTCATTTGACAGTTCTCTGTTCTTTGGTGGAGGACTCGGATTAAATATGTATGTCAGACGCTAGGATGTCATTTGACAGTTCTCTGTTCTTTTGTGGAGGACTCGGTTTACCTATGTCTGTCAGACGTTAGGATGTCATTTGACAGTTCTCTGTTCTTTGGTGGAGGACTCGGTTTACCTATGTCTGTCAGACGCTAGGATGTCATTTGACAGTTCTCTGTTCTTTGGTGGAGGACTCGGTTTACCTATGTCTGTCAGACGCTAGGATGTCATTTGACAGTTCTCTGTTCTTTGGTGGAGAATTCGGATTACCTATGGCTGTCAGACGCTAGGATGTCAATTGACAATTCTCTGTTCTTTGGTGGAGGACCCGGTTTACCTATTTCTGTCAGACGCTAGGATGTCATTTGAGAGTTCTCTGTTCTTTGGTGGAGGACTCGGTTTACCTATGTCTGTCAGACGCTAGGATGTCATTTGACAGTTCTCTGTTCTTTGGTGGAGGACTCGGTTTACCTATGTCTGTCAGACGCTAGGATGTCATTTGACAGTTCTCTGTTCTTTGGTGGAGGACTCGGTTTACCTATGTCTGTCAGACGCTAGGATGTCATTTGACAGTTCTCTGTTCTTTGGTGGAGGACTCGGTTTACCTATGTCTGTCAGACGCTAGGATGTCATTTGACAGTTCTCTGTTCTTTGGTGGAGGACTCGGTTTACCTATGTCTGTCAGACGCTAGGATGTCATTTGACAGTTCTCTGTTCTTTGGTGGAGGACTCGGCTTACCTATATCTGTCAGATGCTAGGATGTCATTTGACAGTTCTCTGTTCTTTGGTGGGGGACTCGGTTTACCTACGTATGTCAGACGCTAGGATGTCATTTGAGAGTTCTCTGTTCTTTGGTGGAGGACTCGGTTTACCTATGTCTGTCAGATGCTAGGATGTCATTTGACAGTTCTCTGTTCTTCGGTGGAGGACTCGGTTTACCTATGTCTGTCAGACGCTAGGATGTCATTTGACAGTTCTCTGTTGTTTGGTAGAGGACTCGGATTACCTATGTCTGTCAGACGCTAAGATGTCATTTGACAGTTCTCTGTTCTTTGGTGGAGGACTCGGTGTACCTATGTCTGTCAGACGCTAGGATGTCATTTGACAGTTCTCTGTTCTTTGGTGGAGGACTCGGTTTACCTATGTCAGGCGCTAGAAAGTCATTTGACAGTTCTCTGTTCTTTGGTGGAGGACTCGGTTTACCTATGTCTCTCAGATGGTAGGATGTCATTTGACAGTTCTCTGTTCTTTATTGGAGGACTCGGTTTACCTATGTCTGTCAGACGCTAGGATGTCGTTTAACAGTTCTCTGTTCTTTGGTGGAGGACTCGGTTTACCTATGTCTGTCAGACGCTAGGATGTCATTTGACAGTTCTCTGTTCTTTGGTGGAGGACTCGGTTTACATATGTCTGTCAGACGCTAGGATGTCATTTGACAGTTCTCTGTTCTTTGGTGGAGGACTCGGTTTACCTATGTCTGTCAGACGCTAGGATGTCATTTGACAGTTCTCTGTTCTTTGGTGGAGGACTCGGTTTACCTATGTCTGTCAGACGCTAGGATGTCATTTGACAGTTCTCTGTTCTTTGGTGGAGGACTCGGTTTACCTATGTCTGTCAGACGCTAGGATGTCATTTGACAGTTCTCTGTTCTTTGGTGGAGGACTCGGTTTACCTATGTCTGTCAGATGCTAGGATGTCATTTGTCAGTTCTCTGTTCTTTGGTGGAGGATTAGGATTACCTAAGTCTGTCAGACGCTAGGATGTCATTTGACAGTTCTCTGTTCTTTGGTGGAGGACTCGGTTTACCTATGTCTGTCAGACGCTAGGATGTCATTTGACAGTTCTCTGTTCTTTGGTGGAGGACTCGGTTTACCTATGTCTGTCAGACGCTAGGATGTCATTCGACAGTTCTCTGTTAATTGGTAGAGGACTAGGATTACCTATGTCTGTCAGACGCTAGGATGCCATTTGACAGTTCTCTGTTCTTTGGTGGAGGACTCGGTTTACCTATGTCTGTCAGACGCTAGGATGTCATTTGACAGTTCTCTGTTCTTTGGTGGAGGACTCGGTTTACCTATGTCTGTCAGACGCTAGGATGTTATTTGACAGTTCTCTGTTCTTTGGTGGTGGACTCGGATTACCTATGTCTGTCAGACGCTAGGATGTCATTTGACAGTTCTCTGTTCATTGGTGGAGGACTCGGATTACCTATGTCTGTCAGACGCTAGGATGTCATTTGACAGTTCCCTGTTCTTTGGTGGAGGACTCGGTTTACCTATGTCTGTCAGACGCTAGGATGTCATATGACAGTTCTCTGTTCATTGGTGGAGGACTCGGTTTGCCTATGTCTTTCAGACGCTAGGATTTCATTTGACAGTTCTCTGTTCTTTGGTGGAGGACTCGGTTTACCTATGTCTGTCAGACGCTAGGATGTCATTTGACAGTTCTCTGTTCTTTGATGGAGGACTCGGTTTACCTATGTCTGTCAGACGCTAGGATGTCATTTGACAGTTCTCTGTTCTTTGGTGGAGGGCTCGGTTTACCTATGTCTGTCAGACGCTATGATGTCATTTCTCTGTTCTTTGGTGGAGGACTCGGTTTACCTATGTCTGTCAGACGCTAGGATGTCATTTGACAGTTCTCTGTTCTTTGGTGGAGGACTCGGTTTACCTATGTCTGTCAGACGCTATGATATCATTTCTCTGTTCTTTGGTGGAGGACTCGGTTTACCTATGTCTGTCAGACGCTAGGATGTCATTCGACAGTTCTCTGTTAATTGGTGGAGGACTAGTATTACCTATGTCTGTCAGACGCTAGGATGTCATTTGACAGTTCTCTGTTCTTTGGTGGAGGACTCGGTTTACCTATGTCTGTCAGACGCTAGGATGTCATTTGACAGTTCTCTGTTCTTTGGTGGAGGACTCGGTTTACCTATGTCTGTCAGACGTTAGGATGTCATTTGACAGTTCTCTGTTCTTTGGTGGAGGACTCGGTTTACCTATGTCTGTCAGACGCTAGGATGTCATTTGACAGTTCTCTGTTCTTTGGTGGAGGACTCGGTTTACCTATGTCTGTCAGACGCTAGGATGTCATTTGACAGTTCTCTGTTCTTTGGTGGAGGACTCGGTTTACCTATGTCTGTCAGACGCTAGGATGTCATTCGACAGTTCTCTGTTAATTGGTGGAGGACTAGGATTACCTATGTCTGTCAGACAATAGGATGTCATTTGACAGTTCTCTGTTCTTTGGTGGAGGACTCGGTTTACCTATGTCTGTCAGACGCTAGGATGTCATTTGACAGTTCTCTGTTCTTTGGTGGAGGACTAGGATTACCTATGTCTGTCAGACGCTAGGATGTCATTTGACAGTTCTCTGTTCTTTGGTGGAGGACTCGGTTCAATATGTCTGTCAGACGCTAGGATGTCATTTGACAGTTCTCTGTTCTTTGGTGGAGGACTCGCTTTACCTATGTCTGTCAGATGCTAGGATGTCATTTGACAGTTCTCTGTTCTTTGGTGGAGGACTTGGTAAACCTATGTCTGTCAGACGCTAGGATGTCATTTGACAGTTCTCTGTTCTTTGGTGGAGGACACGGTTTACCTATGTCTGTCAGATGCTAGGATGTCATTTGCAAGTTCTCTGTTCTTTGGTGGAGGACTCTGTTTACCTATGTCTGTCAGACGCTAGGATGTCATTTGACAGTTCTCTGTTCTTTGGTGGAGGACTCGGTTTACCTATGTCTGTCAGACGCTAGGACGTCATTTGACAGTTCTCTGTTCTTTGGTGGAGGATTAGGATTACCTAAGTCTGTCAGACGCTAGGATGTCATTTGACAGTTTTCTGTTCATTGGTGGAGGACTCGGTTTACCTATGTCTGTCAGACGCTAGGATGTCATTTGACAGTTCTCTGTTCTTTGGTGTGGGACTCGGTTTACCTATGTCTGTCAGACGCAAGCATGTCATTTGACAGTTCTCTGTTCTTTGGTGGAGGACTCGGTTTACCTATGTCTGTCAGACGAAAGCATGTCATATGACAGTTCTCTGTTCTTTGGTGGAGGACTCGGTTTACCTATGTCTGTCAGACGAAAGCATGTCAAAATGACAGTTCTCTGTTCTTTGGTGGAGGACTCGGTTTACCTATGTCTGTCAGACGTTAGGATGTCATTTGACAGTTCTCTGTTCTTTGGTGGAGGACTCGGTTTACCTATGTCTGTCAGACGCTAGGATGTCATTTGAGAGTTCTCTGTTCTTTGGTGGAGGACTCGGTTTACCTATGTCTGTCAGACGCTAGGATGTCATTTGACAGTTCTCTGTTCTTTGGTGGAGGACTCGGTTTACCTATGTCTGTCAGACGCTAGGATGTCATTCGACAGTTCTCTGTTAATTGGTGGAGGACTAGGATTACCTATGTCTGTCAGACGCTGGGATGTCATTTGACAGTTCTCTGTTCTTTGGTGGAGGACTCGGTTTACCTATGTCTGACAGACGCTAGGATGTCATTTGACAGTTCTCTGTTCTTTGGTGGAGGACTCGGTTTACCTATGTCTGTCAGACGCTAGGATGTCATTTGACAGTTCTCTGTTCTTTGGTGGAGGACTCGGTTTACCTATGTCTGTCAGACGCTAGGATGTAATTCGACAGTTCTCTGTTATTTGGTGGAGGACTAGGATTACCTATGTCTGTCAGACGCTAGGATGTCACTTGACAGTTTTCTGTTCTTTGGTGGAGGACTCGGTTTACCTATGTCTGTCAGACGCTAGGATGTCATTTGACAGTTCTCTGTTCTTTGGTGGAGGACTCGGTTTACCTATGTCTGTCAGACGCTAGGATGTCATTCGACAGTTCTCTGTTAATTGGTGGAGGACTAGGATTACCTATGTCTGTCAGACGCTAGGATGCCATTTGACAGTTCTCTGTTCTTTGGTGGAGGACTCGGTTTACCTATGTCTGTCAGACGCTAGGATGTCATTTGACAGTTCTCTGTTCTTTGGTGGAGGACTCGGTTTACCTATGTCTGTCAGACGCTAGGATGTCATTTGACAGTTCTCTGTTCTTTGGTGGAGGACTCGGATTACCTATGTCTGTCAGACGCTAGGATGTCATTTGACAGTTCTCTGTTCATTGGTGGAGGACTCGGATTACCTATGTCTGTCAGACGCTAGGATGTCATTTGACAGTTCCCTGTTCTTTGGTGGAGGACTCGGTTTACCTATGTCTGTCAGACGCTAGGATGTCATATGACAGTTCTCTGTTCATTGGTGGAGGACTCGGTTTGCCTATGTCTTTCAGACGCTAGGATGTCATTTGACAGTTCTCTGTTCTTTGGTGGAGGACTCGGTTTACCTATGTCTGTCAGACGCTAGGATGTTATTTGACAGTTCTCTGTTCTTTGGTGGAGGACTCGGATTACCTATGTCTGTCAGACGCTAGGATGTCATTTGACAGTTCTCTGTTCATTGGTGGAGGACTCGGATTACCTATGTCTGTCAGACGCTAGGATGTCATTTGACAGTTCCCTGTTCTTTGGTGGAGGACTCGGTTTACCTATGTCTGTCAGACGCTAGGATGTCATATGACAGTTCTCTGTTCATTGGTGGAGGACTCGGTTTGCCTATGTCTTTCAGACGCTAGGATTTCATTTGACAGTTCTCTGTTCTTTGGTGGAGGACTCGGTTTACCTATGTCTGTCAGACGCTAGGATGTCATTTGACAGTTCTCTGTTCTTTGATGGAGGACTCGGTTTACCTATGTCTGTCAGACGCTAGGATGTCATTTGACAGTTCTCTGTTCTTTGGTGGAGGACTCGGTTTACCTATGTCTGTCAGACGCTATGATGTCATTTCTCTGTTCTTTGGTGGAGGACTCGGTTTACCTATGTCTGTCAGACGCTAGGATGTCATTCGACAGTTCTCTGTTAATTGGTGGAGGACTAGGATTACCTATGTCTGTCAGACGCTAGGATGTCATTTGACAGTTCTCTGTTCTTTGGTGGAGGACTCGGTTTACCTATGTCTGTCAGACGCTAGGATGTCATTTGACAGTTCTCTGTTCATTGGTGGAGGACTCGGTTTACCTATGTCTGTCAGACGCTAGGATGTCATTTGACAGTTCTCTGTTCTTTGGTGGAGGACTCGCTTTACCTATGTCTGTAAGATGCTAGGATGTCATTTGACAGTTCTCTGTTCTTTGGTGGAGGACTTGGTAAACCTATGTCTGTCAGACGCTAGGATTTCCTTTGACAGTTCTCTGTTCTTTGGTGGAGGACTCGGTTTACCTATGTCTGTCAGACGCTAGGATGTCATTCGACAGTTCTCTGTTAATTGGTGGAGGACTAGGATTACCTATGTCTGTCAGACAATAGGATGTCATTTGACAGTTCTCTGTTCTTTGGTGGAGGACTCGGTTTACCTATGTCTGTCAGACGCTAGGATGTCATTTGACAGTTCTCTGTTCGTTGGTGGAGGACTAGGATTACCTATGTCTGTCAGACGCTAGGATGTCATTTGACAGTTCTCTGTTCTTTGGTGGAGGACTCGGTTTACCTATGTCTGTCAGACGCTAGGATGTCATTCGACAGTTCTCTGTTATTTGGTGGAGGACTAGGATTACCTATGTCTGTCAGACGCTAGGATGTCACTTGACAGTTTTCTGTTCTTTGGTGGAGGACTCGGTTTACCTATGTCTGTCAGACGCTAGGATGTCATTTGACAGTTCTCTGTTCTTTGGTGGAGGACTCGGTTTACCTATGTCTGTCAGACGCTAGGATGTCATTCGACAGTTCTCTGTTAATTGGTGGAGGACTAGGATTACCTATGTCTGTCAGACGCTAGGATGCCATTTGACAGTTCTCTGTTCTTTGGTGGAGGACTCGGTTTACCTATGTCTGTCAGACGCTAGGATGTCATTTGACAGTTCTCTGTTCTTTGGTGGAGGACTCGGTTTACCTATGTCTGTCAGATGCTAGGATGTCATTTGAAAGTTCTCTGTTCTTTGGTGGAGGACTCGGTTTGCCTATGTCTGTCAGACGCTAGGATGTCATTTGACAGTTCTCTGTTCTTTGGTGGAGGACTCGGTTTACCTATGTCTGTCAGACGCTAGGATGTCATTCGACAGTTCTCTGTTAATTGGTGGAGGACTAGGATTACCTATGTCTGTCAGACGCTAGGATGTCATTTGACAGTTCTCTGTTCTTTGGTGGAGGACTCGGTTTACCTATGTCTGTCAGACGCTAGGATGTCATTTGACAGTTCTCTGTTCTTTGGTGGAGGACTCGCGTTACCTATGTCTGTCAGATGCTAGGATGTCATTTGACAGTTCTCTGTTCTTTGGTGGAGGACTTGGTAAACCTATGTCTGTCAGACGCTAGGATTTCATTTGACAGTTCTCATTTCTTTGGTGGAGGACTCGGTTTACCTATGTCCGTCAGACGCTAGGATGTCATTTGACAGTTCTCTGTTCTTTGGTGGAGGATTAGGATTACCTAAGTCTGTCAGACGCTAGGATGTCATTTGACAGTTCTCTGTTCATTGGTGGAGGACTCGGTTTACCTATGTCTTTCAGACGCTAGGATGTCATTTGACAGTTCTCTGTTCTTTGGTGGAGGACTCGGTTTACCTATGTCTGTCAGATGCTAGGATGTCATTTGAAAGTTCTCTGTTCTTTGGTGGAGGACTCGGTTTACCTATGTCGGTCAGACGCTAGGATGTCATTTGACAGTTCTCTGTTCTTTGGTGGAGGACTCGGTTTACCTATGTCTGTCAGACGCTAGGATGGCATTTGACAGTTCTCTGTTCTTTATTGGAGGACTCGGTTTACCTATGTCTGTCAGACGCTAAGATGTCATTTGACAGTTCTCTGTTCTTTGGTGGAGGACTAGGTTTACCTATGTCTGTCAGACGCTAGGATGTCGTTTGACAGTTCTCTGTTCTTTGGTGGAGGACTCGGTTTACCTATGTCTGTCAGACGCTAGGATGTCATTTGACAGTTCTCTGTTCTTTGGTGGAGGACTCGGTTTACCTATGTCTGTCAGACGCTAGGATGTCATTCGACAGTTGTCTGTTAATTGGTGGAGGACTAGGATTACCTATGTCTGTCAGACGCTAGGATGTCATTTGACAGTTCTCTGTTCTTTGGTGGAGGAGTCGGTTTACCTATGTCTGTCAGACGCTAGGATGTCATTTGACAGTTCTCTGTTCGTTGGTGGAGGACTAGGATTACCTATGTCTGTCAGACGCTAGGATGTCATTTGACAGTTCTCTGTTCTTTGGTGGAGGACTCGGTTTACCTATGTCTGTCAGACGCTAGGATGTCATTTGACAGTTCTCTGTTCTTTGGTGGAGGACTCGCTTTACCTATGTCTGTCAGATGCTAGGATGTCATTTGACAGTTCTCTGTTCTTTGGTGGAGGACTTGGTAAACCTATGTCTGTCAGACGCTATGATTTCATTTGACAGTTCTCTGTTCTTTGGTGGAGGACTCGGTTTACCTATGTCTGTCAGACGCTAGGATGTCATTTGACAGTTCTCTGTTCTTTGGTGGAGGATTAGGATTACCTGTCAGACGCTAGGATGTCATTTGACAGTTCTCTGTTCATTGGTGGAGGACTCGGTTTACCTATGTCTTTCAGACGCTAGGATGTCATTTGACAGTTCTCTGTTCTTTGGTGGAGAACTCGGTTTACCTATGTCTGTCAGACGCTAGGATGTCGTTTGACAGTTCTCTGTTCTTTATTGGAGGACTCGGTTTACCTATGTCTGTCAGACGCTAGGATGTCATTTGACAGTTCTCTGTTCTCTGGTGGAGGACTCGGTTTACCTATGTCTGTCAGACGCTAGGATGTCATTTGACAGTTCTCTAATCTTTGGTGGAGGACTCGGTTTATATATGTCTGTCAGACGCTAGGATGTCATTTGACAGTTCTCTGTTCTTTGGTGGAGGACTCGGTTTACCTATGTCTGTCAGACGCTAGGATGTCATTTGACAGTTCTCTGTTCTTTGGTGGAGGACTCGGTTTACCTATGTCTGTCAGACGCTAGGATGTCATTTGACAGTTCTCTGTTCTTTGGTGGAGGACTCGCTTTACCTATGTCTGTCAGATGCTAGGATGTCATTTGACAGTTCTCTGTTCTTTGGTGGAGGACTTGGTAAACATATGTCTGTCAGACGATAGGATTTCATTTGACAGTTCTTTGTTCTTTGGTGGAAGACTCGGTTTACCTATGTCTGTCAGACGCTGGAATGTCATTTGACAGTTCTCTGTTCTTTGGTGGAGGATTAGGATTACCTATGTCTGTCAGACGCTAGGATGTCATTTGACAGTTCTCTGTTCATTGGTGGAGGACTCGGTTTACCTATGTCTTTCAGACGCTAGGATGTCATTTGACAGTTCTCTGTTCTTTGCTGGAGGACACGGTTTACCTATGTCAGATGCTAGGATGTCATTTGAAAGTTCTCTGTTCTATGGTGGAGGACTCGCTTTACCTATGTCTGTCAGACGCTAGGATGTCATTTTACAGTTCTCTGTTCTTTGGTGGAGGACTCGGATTACCTATGTCTGTCAGACGCTAGGATGTCATTTGACAGTTCTCTGTTCTTTGGTGGAGGACTCGGTTTACCTATGTCTGTCAGACGCTAGGATGTCATTTGACAGTTCTCTGTTCTTTGGTGGAGGACTCGCTTTACCTATGTCTGTCAGATGCTAGGATGTCATTTGACAGTTCTCTGTTCTTTGGTGGAGGACTTGGTAAACATATGTCTGTCAGACGATAGGATTTCATTTGACAGTTCTTTGTTCTTTGGTGGAAGACTCGGTTTACCTATGTCTGTCAGACGCTGGAATGTCATTTGACAGTTCTCTGTTCTTTGGTGGAGGATTAGGATTACCTATGTCTGTCAGACGCTAGGATGTCATTTGACAGTTCTCTGTTCATTGGTGGAGGACTCGGTTTACCTATGTCTTTCAGACGCTAGGATGTCATTTGACAGTTCTCTGTTCTTTGCTGGAGGACACGGTTTACCTATGTCAGATGCTAGGATGTCATTTGAAAGTTCTCTGTTCTATGGTGGAGGACTCGCTTTACCTATGTCTGTCAGACGCTAGGATGTCATTTTACAGTTCTCTGTTCTTTGGTGGAGGACTCGGATTACCTATGTCTGTCAGACGCTAGGATGTCATTTGACAGTTCTCTGTTCTTTATTGGAAGACTCGGTTTACCTATGTCTGTCAGACGCTAGGATGTCGTTTGACAGTTCTCTGTTCTTTGGTGGAGGATTAGGATTACCTATGTCTGTCAGACGCTAGGATGTCATTTGACAGTTCTCTGTTCTTTGCTGGAGGACACGGTTTACCTATGTCAGATGCTAGGATGTCATTTGAAAGTTCTCTGTTCTTTGGTGGAGGACTCGGTTTACCTATGTCTGTCAGACGCTAGGATGTCATTTGACAGTTCTCTGTTCTTTGGTGGAGGACTCGCTTTACCTATGTCTGTCAGATGCTAGGATGTCATTTGACAGTTCTCTGTTCTTTGGTGGAGGACTTGGTAAACCTATGTCTGTCAGACGCTAGTTTTTCATTTGACAGTTCTTTGTTCTTTGGTGGAAGACTCGGTTTACCTATGTCTGTCAGACGCTGGAATGTCATTTGACAGTTCTCTGTTCTTTGGTGGAGGATGAGGATTACCTATGTCTGTCAGACGCTAGGATGTCATTTGACAGTTCTCTGTTCATTGGTGGAGGACTCGGTTTACCTATGTCTTTCAGACGCTAGGATGTCATTTGACAGTTCTCTGTTCTTTTCTGGAGAACACGGTTTACCTATGTCAGATGCTAGGATGTCATTTGATAGTTCTCTGTTCTTTGGTGGAGGACTCGGTTTACCTATGTCTGTCAGACGCTAGGATGTCATTTTACAGTTCTCTGTTCTTTGGTGGAGGACTCGGTTTACCTATGTCTGTCAGACGCTAGGATGTCATTTGACAGTTCTCTGTTCTTTATTGGAGGACTCGGTTTACCTATGTCTGTCAGACGCTAGGATGTCATTTGACAGTTCTCTTTTCGTTGGTGGAGGACTAGGATTACCTATGTCTGTCAGACGCTAGGATGTCATTTGACAGTTCTCTGTTCTTTGGTGGAGGACTCGGTTTACCTATGTCTGTCAGACGCTAGGATGTCATTTGACAGTCCTCTGATCTTTGGTGGAGGACTCGGATTACCTATGTCTGTCAGACGCTAGGATGTAATTTGGCAGTTCTTTGTTCTTTGGTGGAGGACTCGGTTTACCTATGTCTGTCAGACGCTAGGATGTCATTTGACAGTTCTCTGTTCTTTGGTGGAGGATTAGGATTACCTAAGTCTGTCAGACGCTAGGATGTCATTTGACAGTTCTCTGTTCATTGGTGGAGGACTCGGTTTACCTATGTCTTTCAGACGCTAGGATGTCATTTGACAGTTCTCTGTTCTTTGGTGGAGGACTCGGTTTACCTATGTCAGTCAGACGCTAGGATGTCATTTGACAGTTCTCTGTTCTTTATTGGAGGACTCGGTTTACCTATGTCAGTCAGACGCTAGGATGTCGTTTGACAGTTCTCTGTTCTTTGGTGGAGGACTCGGTTCACCTATGTCTGTCGGACGCTAGGATGTCGTTTGACAGTTCTCTGTTCTTTGGTGGAGGACTCGGTTTACCTATGTCTGTCAGACGAAAGCATGTCATTTGACAGTTCTCTGTTCTTTGGTGGAGGACTCGGTTTACCTATGTCTGTCAGACGCTAGGATGTCATTTGACAGTTCTCTGTTCTTTGGTGGAGGACTCGGTTTACATATGTCTGTCAGACGCAAGCATGTCATTTGACAGTTCTCTGTTCTTTGGTGGAGGACTCGGTTTACCTATGTCTGTCAGACGCTAGGATGTCATTTGACAGTTCTCTGTTCTTTGGTGGAGGACTCGGTTTACCTATGTCTGTCAGACGCTAGGATGTCATTTCTCTGTTCTTTGGTGGAGGACTCGGTTTACCTATGTCTGTCAGACGCTAGGATGTCATTCGACAGTTCTCTGTTAATTGGTGGAGGACTAGGATTACCTATGTCTGTCAGACGCTAGGATGTCATTTGACAGTTCTCTGTTCTTTGGTGGAGGACTCGGTTTACCTATGTCTGTCAGACGCTAGGATGTCATTTGACAGTTCTCTGTTCGTTGGTGGAGGACTAGGATTACCTATGTCTGTCAGACGCTAGGATGTCATTTGACAGTTCTCTGTTCTTTGGTGGAGGACTCGCTTTACCTATGTATGTCAGATGCTAGGATGTCATTTGACAGTTCTCTGTTCTTTGGTGGAGGACTTGGTAAACCTATGTCTGTCAGACGCTAGGATGTCATTTTACAGTTCTCTGTTCTTTGGTGGAGGAGTCGGTTTACCTATGTCTGTCAGACGCTAGGATGTAATTTGACAGTTCTCTGTTTTTTATTGGAGGACTCGGTTTACCTATGTCTGTCAGACGCTAGGATGTCGTTTGACAGTTCTCTGTTCTTTGGTGGAGGACTTGGTAAACCTAAGGATGTCAGACGCTAGGACTTCATTTGACAGTTCTCAGTTCTTTGGTGGAGGACTCGGTTTACCTATGTCTGTCAGACGCTAGGATGTCATTTGACAGTTCTCTGTTCTTTGGTGGAGGACTCGGTTTACCTATGTCTGTCAGACGCTAGGATGTAATTTGACAGTTCTCTGTTCTTTGGTGGAGGACTCGGTTTACCTATGTCTGTCAGACGCTAGGATGTCATTTGACAGTTCTCTGTTCTTTGGTGGAGGACTCGGTTTACCTATGTCTGTCAGATGCTAGGATGTCATTTGTCAGTTCTCTGTTCTTTGGTGGAGGATTAGGATTACCTAAGTCTGTCAGACGCTAGGATGTCATTTGACAGTTCTCTGTTCATTGTTGGAGGACTCGGTTTACCTATGTCTTTCAGACGCTAGGATGTCATTTGACAGTTCTCTGTTCTTTGGTGGAGGACTCGGATTACCTATGTCTGTCAGACGCTAGGATGTCATTTGACAGTTCTCTGTTCATTGGTGGAGGACTCGGTTTACCTATGTCTTTCAGACGCTAGGATGTCATTTGACAGTTCTCTGTTCTTTGGTGGAGGACTCGGTTTACCTATGTCTGTCAGACGCTAGGATGTCATTTGACAGTTCTCTGTTCTTTGGTGGAGGACTCGGTTTCCCTATGTCTGTCAGACGCTAGGATGTCATTTGACAGTTCCCTGTTCTTTGGTGGAGGACTCGGTTTACCTATGTCTGTCAGACGCTAGGATGTCATTTGACAGTTCTCTGTTCTTTGGTGGAGGACTCGGTTTACCTATGTCTGTCAGACGCAAGCATGTTATTTGACAGTTCTGTGTTCTTTGGTGGAGGACTCGGTTTACCTATGTCTGTCAGCCGCTAGGATGTCATTTGACAGTTTTCTGTTCTTTGGTGTAGGACTCGGTTTACCTATGTCTGTCAGACGCTAGGATGTCATTTGACAGTTCTCTGTTCTTTGGTGGAGGACTCGGTTTACCTATGTCTGTCAGACGCTAGGATGCCATTTGACAGTTCTCTGTTCTTTGGTGGAGGACTCGGTTGACCTATGTATGTCAGACGCTACGATGTCATTTGACAGTTCTCTGTTCTTTGGTGGAGGACTCGGTTTACCTATGTCTGTCAGACGCTAGGATGTCATTTGACAGTTCTCTGTTCTTTGGTGGAGGACTCGGATTACCTATGTCTGTCAGATACTAGGATGTCATTTGACAGTTCTCTGTTCTTTGGTGGAGGACTCGGAATACCTATGTCTGTCAGACGCTAGGATATCATTTGACAGTTCTCTGTTCTTTGGTGGAGGACTCGGTTTACCAATGTCTGTCAGACGCTAGGATGTCATTCGACAGTTCTCTGTTAATTAGTAGAGGACTCGGATTACCTATGTCTGTCAGATGCTAGGATGTCATTTGACAGTTCTCTGTTCTTTGGTGGAGGACTCGGTTTACCTATGTCTGTCAGACGCTAGGATGTCATTTGACAGTTCTCTGTTCGTTGGTGGAGGACTAGGATTACCTATGTCTGTGAGACGCTAGGATGTCATTTGACAGTTCTCTGTTCTTTGGTGGAGGACTCGGTTTACCTATGTCTGTCAGACGCTGGAATGTCATTTGACAGTTCTCTGTTCTTTGGTGGAGGACTCGCTTTACCTATGTCTGTCAGATGCTAGGATGTCATTTGACAGTTCTCCGTTCTTTGGTGGAGGACATTGGTAAACCTATGTCTGTCAGACGCTAGGATTTCATTTGACAGTTCTCTGTTCTTTGGTGGAGGACTCGGTTTACCTATGTCTGTCAGACGCTAGGATGTCATTTGACAGTTCTCTGTTCTTTGGTGGAGGATTAGGATTACCTAAGTCTGTCAGATGCTAGGATGTCACTTGACAGTTCTCTGTTCATTGGTGGAGGACTCGGTTTACCTATGTCTTTCAGACGCTAGGATGTCATTTGACAGTTCTCTGTTCTTTGGTGGAGGACTCGGTTTACCTATGTCTGTCAGATGCTAGGATGTCATTTGAAATATCTCTGTTCTTTGGTGGAGGACTCGGTTTACCTATGTCTGTCAGACGCTAGGATGTCATTTTACAGTTCTCTGTTCTTTGGTGGAGGACTCGGTTTACCTATGTCTGTCAGACGCTAGGATGTCAGTTGACAGTTCTCTGTTCTTTGGTGGAGGACTCGGTTTACCTATGTCTGTCAGACGCTAGGATGTCATTTGGCAGTTCTCTGTTCTTTGGTGGAGGACTCGGTTTACCTATGTCTGTCAGACGCTAGGATGTCATTTGACAGTTCTCTGTTCTTTGGTGGAGGACTCGGTTTACCTATGTCTGTCAGACGCTAGGATGTCATTTGACAGTTCTCTGTTCTTTGGTGGAGGACTCGGTTTACCTATGTCTGTCAGACGCTAGGATGTCATTTGACAGTTCCCTGTTCTTTGGTGGAGGACTCGGTTTACCTATGTCTGTCAGACGCTAGGATGTCATTTGACAGTTCTCTGTTCTTTGGTGGAGGACTCGGTTTACCTATGTCTGTCAGACGCAAGCATGTTATTTGACAGTTCTGTGTTCTTTGGTGGAGGACTCGGTTTACCTATGTCTGTCAGACGCTAGGACGTCATTTGACAGTTTTCTGTTCTTTGGTGTAGGACTCGGTTTACCTATGTCTGTCAGACGCTAGGATGTCATTTGACAGTTCTCTGTTCTTTGGTGGAGGACTCGGTTTACCTATGTCTGTCAGACGCTAGGATGCCATTTGACAGTTCTCTGTTCTTTGGTGGAGGACTCGGTTGACCTATGTATGTCAGACGCTAGGATGTCATTTGACAGTTCTCTGTTCTTTGGTGGAGGACTCGGTTTACCTATGTCTGTCAGACGCTAGGATGTCATTTGACAGTTCTCTGTTCTTTGGTGGAGGACTCGGATTACCTATGTCTGTCAGACACTAGGATGTCATTTGACAGTTCTCTGTTCTTTGGTGGAGGATTCGGAATACCTATGTCTGTCAGACACTAGGATGTCTTTTGACAGTTCTCTGTTCTTTGGTGGAGGACTTGGAATACCTATGTCTGTCAGACGCTAGGATGTCATTTGACAGTTCTCTGTTCTTTGGTGGAGGACTCGGTTTACCTATGTCTGTCAGACGCTAGGATGTCATTCGACAGTTCTCTGTTAATTGGTAGAGGACTAGGATTACCTATGTCTGTCAGATGCTAAGATGTCATTTGACAGTTCTCTGTTCTTTGGTGGAGGACTCGGTTTACCTATGTCTGTCAGACGCTAGGATGTCATTTGACAGTTCTCTTTTCGTTGGTGGAGGACTAGGATTACCTATGTCTGTCAGACGCTAGGATGTCATTTGACAGTTCTCTGTTCTTTGGTGGAGGATTAGGATTACCTAAGTCTGTCAGACGCTAGGATGTCATTTGACAGTTCTCTGTTCTTTGGTGGAGGACTCGGTTTACCTATGTCTGTCAGACGCTGGAATGTCATTTGACAGTTCTCTGTTCTTTGGTGGAGGACTCGGTTTACCTATGTCTGTCAGACGCTAGGATGTCATTTGACAGTCCTCTGTTCTTTGGTGGAGGACTCGGATTACCTATGTCTGTCAGACGCTAGGATGTAATTTGGCAGTTCTTTGTTCTTTGGTGGAGGACTCGGTTTACCTATGTCTGTCAGACGCTAGGATGTCATTTGACAGTTCTCTGTTCTTTGGTGGAGGATTAGGATTACCTAAGTCTGTCAGACGCTAGGATGTCATTTGACAGTTCTCTGTTCATTGGTGGAGGACTCGGTTTACCTATGTCTTTCAGACGCTAGGATGTCATTTGACAGTTCTCTGTTCTTTGGTGGAGGACTCGGTTTACCTATGTCAGTCAGACGCTAGGATGTCATTTGACAGTTCTCTGTTCTTTATTGGAGGACTCGGTTTACCTATGTCAGTCAGACGCTAGGATGTCGTTTGACAGTTCTCTGTTCTTTGGTGGAGGACTCGGTTCACCTATGTCTGTCGGACGCTAGGATGTCGTTTGACAGTTCTCTGTTCTTTGGTGGAGGACTCGGTTTACCTATGTCTGTCAGACGAAAGCATGTCATTTGACAGTTCTCTGTTCTTTGGTGGAGGACTCGGTTTACCTATGTCTGTCAGACGCTAGGATGTCATTTGACAGTTCTCTGTTCTTTGGTGGAGGACTCGGTTTACATATGTCTGTCAGACGCAAGCATGTCATTTGACAGTTCTCTGTTCTTTGGTGGAGGACTCGGTTTACCTATGTCTGTCAGACGCTAGGATGTCATTTGACAGTTCTCTGTTCTTTGGTGGAGGACTCGGTTTACCTATGTCTGTCAGACGCTAGGATGTCATTTCTCTGTTCTTTGGTGGAGGACTCGGTTTACCTATGTCTGTCAGACGCTAGGATGTCATTCGACAGTTCTCTGTTAATTGGTGGAGGACTAGGATTACCTATGTCTGTCAGACGCTAGGATGTCATTTGACAGTTCTCTGTTCTTTGGTGGAGGACTCGGTTTACCTATGTCTGTCAGACGCTAGGATGTCATTTGACAGTTCTCTGTTCGTTGGTGGAGGACTAGGATTACCTATGTCTGTCAGACGCTAGGATGTCATTTGACAGTTCTCTGTTCTTTGGTGGAGGACTCGCTTTACCTATGTATGTCAGATGCTAGGATGTCATTTGACAGTTCTCTGTTCTTTGGTGGAGGACTTGGTAAACCTATGTCTGTCAGACGCTAGGATGTCATTTTACAGTTCTCTGTTCTTTGGTGGAGGAGTCGGTTTACCTATGTCTGTCAGACGCTAGGATGTAATTTGACAGTTCTCTGTTTTTTATTGGAGGACTCGGTTTACCTATGTCTGTCAGACGCTAGGATGTCGTTTGACAGTTCTCTGTTCTTTGGTGGAGGACTTGGTAAACCTAAGGATGTCAGACGCTAGGACTTCATTTGACAGTTCTCAGTTCTTTGGTGGAGGACTCGGTTTACCTATGTCTGTCAGACGCTAGGATGTCATTTGACAGTTCTCTGTTCTTTGGTGGAGGACTCGGTTTACCTATGTCTGTCAGACGCTAGGATGTAATTTGACAGTTCTCTGTTCTTTGGTGGAGGACTCGGTTTACCTATGTCTGTCAGACGCTAGGATGTCATTTGACAGTTCTCTGTTCTTTGGTGGAGGACTCGGTTTACCTATGTCTGTCAGATGCTAGGATGTCATTTGTCAGTTCTCTGTTCTTTGGTGGAGGATTAGGATTACCTAAGTCTGTCAGACGCTAGGATGTCATTTGACAGTTCTCTGTTCATTGTTGGAGGACTCGGTTTACCTATGTCTTTCAGACGCTAGGATGTCATTTGACAGTTCTCTGTTCTTTGGTGGAGGACTCGGATTACCTATGTCTGTCAGACGCTAGGATGTCATTTGACAGTTCTCTGTTCATTGGTGGAGGACTCGGTTTACCTATGTCTTTCAGACGCTAGGATGTCATTTGACAGTTCTCTGTTCTTTGGTGGAGGACTCGGTTTACCTATGTCTGTCAGACGCTAGGATGTCATTTGACAGTTCTCTGTTCTTTGGTGGAGGACTCGGTTTCCCTATGTCTGTCAGACGCTAGGATGTCATTTGACAGTTCCCTGTTCTTTGGTGGAGGACTCGGTTTACCTATGTCTGTCAGACGCTAGGATGTCATTTGACAGTTCTCTGTTCTTTGGTGGAGGACTCGGTTTACCTATGTCTGTCAGACGCAAGCATGTTATTTGACAGTTCTGTGTTCTTTGGTGGAGGACTCGGTTTACCTATGTCTGTCAGCCGCTAGGATGTCATTTGACAGTTTTCTGTTCTTTGGTGTAGGACTCGGTTTACCTATGTCTGTCAGACGCTAGGATGTCATTTGACAGTTCTCTGTTCTTTGGTGGAGGACTCGGTTTACCTATGTCTGTCAGACGCTAGGATGCCATTTGACAGTTCTCTGTTCTTTGGTGGAGGACTCGGTTGACCTATGTATGTCAGACGCTACGATGTCATTTGACAGTTCTCTGTTCTTTGGTGGAGGACTCGGTTTACCTATGTCTGTCAGACGCTAGGATGTCATTTGACAGTTCTCTGTTCTTTGGTGGAGGACTCGGATTACCTATGTCTGTCAGATACTAGGATGTCATTTGACAGTTCTCTGTTCTTTGGTGGAGGACTCGGAATACCTATGTCTGTCAGACGCTAGGATATCATTTGACAGTTCTCTGTTCTTTGGTGGAGGACTCGGTTTACCAATGTCTGTCAGACGCTAGGATGTCATTCGACAGTTCTCTGTTAATTAGTAGAGGACTCGGATTACCTATGTCTGTCAGATGCTAGGATGTCATTTGACAGTTCTCTGTTCTTTGGTGGAGGACTCGGTTTACCTATGTCTGTCAGACGCTAGGATGTCATTTGACAGTTCTCTGTTCGTTGGTGGAGGACTAGGATTACCTATGTCTGTCAGACGCTAGGATGTCATTTGACAGTTCTCTGTTCTTTGGTGGAGGACTCGGTTTACCTATGTCTGTCAGACGCTGGAATGTCATTTGACAGTTCTCTGTTCTTTGGTGGAGGACTCGCTTTACCTATGTCTGTCAGATGCTAGGATGTCATTTGACAGTTCTCCGTTCTTTGGTGGAGGACATTGGTAAACCTATGTCTGTCAGACGCTAGGATTTCATTTGACAGTTCTCTGTTCTTTGGTGGAGGACTCGGTTTACCTATGTCTGTCAGACGCTAGGATGTCATTTGACAGTTCTCTGTTCTTTGGTGGAGGATTAGGATTACCTAAGTCTGTCAGATGCTAGGATGTCACTTGACAGTTCTCTGTTCATTGGTGGAGGACTCGGTTTACCTATGTCTTTCAGACGCTAGGATGTCATTTGACAGTTCTCTGTTCTTTGGTGGAGGACTCGGTTTACCTATGTCTGTCAGATGCTAGGATGTCATTTGAAATATCTCTGTTCTTTGGTGGAGGACTCGGTTTACCTATGTCTGTCAGACGCTAGGATGTCATTTTACAGTTCTCTGTTCTTTGGTGGAGGACTCGGTTTACCTATGTCTGTCAGACGCTAGGATGTCAGTTGACAGTTCTCTGTTCTTTGGTGGAGGACTCGGTTTACCTATGTCTGTCAGACGCTAGGATGTCATTTGGCAGTTCTCTGTTCTTTGGTGGAGGACTCGGTTTACCTATGTCTGTCAGACGCTAGGATGTCATTTGACAGTTCTCTGTTCTTTGGTGGAGGACTCGGTTTACCTATGTCTGTCAGACGCTAGGATGTCATTTGACAGTTCTCTGTTCTTTGGTGGAGGACTCGGTTTACCTATGTCTGTCAGACGCTAGGATGTCATTTGACAGTTCCCTGTTCTTTGGTGGAGGACTCGGTTTACCTATGTCTGTCAGACGCTAGGATGTCATTTGACAGTTCTCTGTTCTTTGGTGGAGGACTCGGTTTACCTATGTCTGTCAGACGCAAGCATGTTATTTGACAGTTCTGTGTTCTTTGGTGGAGGACTCGGTTTACCTATGTCTGTCAGACGCTAGGACGTCATTTGACAGTTTTCTGTTCTTTGGTGTAGGACTCGGTTTACCTATGTCTGTCAGACGCTAGGATGTCATTTGACAGTTCTCTGTTCTTTGGTGGAGGACTCGGTTTACCTATGTCTGTCAGACGCTAGGATGCCATTTGACAGTTCTCTGTTCTTTGGTGGAGGACTCGGTTGACCTATGTATGTCAGACGCTAGGATGTCATTTGACAGTTCTCTGTTCTTTGGTGGAGGACTCGGTTTACCTATGTCTGTCAGACGCTAGGATGTCATTTGACAGTTCTCTGTTCTTTGGTGGAGGACTCGGATTACCTATGTCTGTCAGACACTAGGATGTCATTTGACAGTTCTCTGTTCTTTGGTGGAGGATTCGGAATACCTATGTCTGTCAGACACTAGGATGTCTTTTGACAGTTCTCTGTTCTTTGGTGGAGGACTTGGAATACCTATGTCTGTCAGACGCTAGGATGTCATTTGACAGTTCTCTGTTCTTTGGTGGAGGACTCGGTTTACCTATGTCTGTCAGACGCTAGGATGTCATTCGACAGTTCTCTGTTAATTGGTAGAGGACTAGGATTACCTATGTCTGTCAGATGCTAAGATGTCATTTGACAGTTCTCTGTTCTTTGGTGGAGGACTCGGTTTACCTATGTCTGTCAGACGCTAGGATGTCATTTGACAGTTCTCTTTTCGTTGGTGGAGGACTAGGATTACCTATGTCTGTCAGACGCTAGGATGTCATTTGACAGTTCTCTGTTCTTTGGTGGAGGATTAGGATTACCTAAGTCTGTCAGACGCTAGGATGTCATTTGACAGTTCTCTGTTCTTTGGTGGAGGACTCGGTTTACCTATGTCTGTCAGACGCTGGAATGTCATTTGACAGTTCTCTGTTCTTTGGTGGAGGACTCGCTTTACCTATGTCTGTCAGATGCTAGGATGTCATTTGACAGTTCTCCGTTCTTTGGTGGAGGACATTGGTAAACCTATGTCTGTCAGACGCTAGGATTTCATTTGACAGTTCTCTGTTCTTTGGTGGAGGACTCGGTTTACCTATGTCTGTCAGACGCTAGGATGTCATTTGACAGTTCTCTGTTCTTTGGTGGAGGATTAGGATTACCTAAGTCTGTCAGACGCTAGGATGTCACTTGACAGTTCTCTGTTCATTGGTGGAGGACTCGGTTTACCTATGTCTTTCAGACGCTAGGATGTCATTTGACAGTTCTCTGTTCTTTGGTGGAGGACTCGGTTTACCTATGTCTGTCAGATGCTAGGATGTCATTTGAAAGTTCTCTGTTCTTTGGTGGAGGACTCGGTTTACCTATGTCTGTCAGACGCTAGGATGTCATTTTACAGTTCTCTGTTCTTTGGTGGAGGACTCGGTTTACCTATGTCTGTCAGACGCTAGGTTGTCATTTGACAGTTCTCTGTTCTTTATTGGAGGACTCGGTTTACCTATGTCTGTCAGACGCTAGGATGTCATTTGGCAGTTCTCTGTTCTTTGGTGGAGGACTCGGTTTACCTATGTCTGTCAGACGCTAGGATGTCATTTGACAGTTCTCTGTTCTTTGGTGGAGGACTCGGTTTACCTATGTCTGTCAGACGCTAGGATGTCATTTGACAGTTCTCTGTTCTTTGGTGGAGGACTCGGTTTACCTATGTCTGTCAGACGCTAGGATGTCATTTGACAGTTCTCTGTTCTTTGGTGGAGGACTCGGTTTACCTATGTCTGTCAGATGCTAGGATGTCATTTGTCAGTTCTCTGTTCTTTGGTGGAGGACTCGGTTTACCTATGTCTGTCAGACGCTAGGATGTCATTCGACAGTTCTCTGTTAATTGGTGGAGGTCTAGGATTACCTATGTCTGTCAGACGCTAGGATGTCATTTGACAGTTCTCTATTCTTTGGTGGAGGACTCGGTTTACCTATGTCTGTCAGACGCTAGGATGCCATTTGACAGTTCTCTGTTCTTTGGTGGAGGACTCGGTTTACCTATGTCTGTCAGACGCTAGGATGTCATTTGACAGTTCTCTGTTCTTTGGTGGAGGACTCGGTTTACCTATGTCTGTCAGACGCTAGGATGTCATTTTACAGTTCTCTGTTCTTTGGTGGAGGACTCGGATTACCTATGTCTGTCAGACGCTAGGATGTCATTTGACAGTTCTCTGTTCTTTGGTGGAGGACTCGGATTACCTATGTCTGTCAGACGCTAGGATGTCATTTGACAGTTCTCTGTTCTTTGGTGGAGGACTCGGTTTACCTATGTCTGTCAGACGCTAGGATGTCATTTGTCAGTTCTCTGTTCATTGGTGGAGGACTCGGTTTACCTATGTCTGTCAGACGCTAGGATGTCATTTGACAGTTCTCTGTTCTTTGGTGGAGGACTCGGTTTACCTATGTCTGTCAGACGCAAGCATGTTATTTGACAGTTCTGTGTTCTTTGGTGGAGGACTCGGTTTACCTATGTCTGTCAGACGCTAGGATGTCATTTGACAGTTTTCTGTTCTTTGGTGTAGGACTCGGTTTACCTATGTCTGTCAGACGCTAGGATGTCATTTGACAGTTCTCTGTTCTTTGGTGGAGGACTCGGTTTACCTATGTCTGTCAGACGCTAGGATGCCATTTGACAGTTCTCTGTTCTTTGGTGGAGGACTCGGTTGACCTATGTATGTCAGACGCTAGGATGTCATTTGACAGTTCTCTGTTCTTTGGTGGAGGACTCGGTTTACCTATGTCTGTCAGACGCTAGGATGTCATTTGACAGTTCCCTGTTCTTTGGTGGAGGACTCGGATTACCTATGTCTGTCAGACACTAGGATGTCATTTGACAGTTCTCTGTTCTTTGGTGGAGGATTCGGAATACCTATGTCTGTCAGACACTAGGATGTCTTTTGACAGTTCTCTGTTCTTTGGTGGAGGACTTGGAATACCTATGTCTGTCAGACGCTAGGATGTCATTTGACAGTTCTCTGTTAATTGGTAGAGGACTAGGATTACCTATGTCTGTCAGATGCTAAGATGTCATTTGACAGTTCTCTGTTCTTTGGTGGAGGACTCGGTTTACCTATGTCTGTCAGACGCTAGGATGTCATTTGACAGTTCTCTGTTCGTTGGTGGAGGACTAGGATTACCTATGTCTGTCAGACGCTAGGATGTCATTTGACAGTTCTCTGTTCTTTGGTGGAGGACTCGGTTTACCTATGTCTGTCAGACGCTGGAATGTCATTTGACAGTTCTCTGTTCTTTGGTGGAGGACTCGCTTTACCTATGTCTGTCAGATGCTAGGATGTCATTTGACAGTTCTCCGTTCTTTGGTGGAGGACATTGGTAAACCTATGTCTGTCAGACGCTAGGATTTCATTTGACAGTTCTCTGTTCTTTGGTGGAGGACTCGGTTTACCTATGTCTGTCAGACGCTAGGATGTCATTTGACAGTTCTCTGTTCTTTGGTGGAGGATTAGGATTACCTAAGTCTGTCAGACGCTAGGATGTCACTTGACAGTTCTCTGTTCATTGGTGGAGGACTCGGTTTACCTATGTCTTTCAGACGCTAGGATGTCATTTGACAGTTCTCTGTTCTTTGGTGGAGGACTCGGTTTACCTATGTCTGTCAGATGCTAGGATGTCATTTGAAAGTTCTCTGTTCTTTGGTGGAGGACTCGGTTTACCTATGTCTGTCAGACGCTAGGATGTCATTTTACACTTCTCTGTTCTTTGGTGGAGGACTCGGTTTACCTATGTCTGTCAGACGCTAGGTTGTCATTTGACAGTTCTCTGTTCTTTATTGGAGGACTCGGTTTACCTATGTCTGTCAGACGCTAGGATGTCATTTGGCAGTTCTCTGTTCTTTGGTGGAGGACTCGGTTTACCTATGTCTGTCAGACGCTAGGATGTCATTTGACAGTTCTCTGTTCTTTGGTGGAGGACTCGGTTTACCTATGTCTGTCAGACGCTAGGATGTCATTTGACAGTTCTCTGTTCTTTGGTGGAGGACTCGGTTTACCTATGTCTGTCAGACGCTAGGATGTCATTTGACAGTTCTCTGTTCTTTGGTGGAGGACTCGGTTTACCTATGTCTGTCAGATGCTAGGATGTCATTTGTCAGTTCTCTGTTCTTTGGTGGAGGATTAGGATTACCTAAGTCTGTCAGACGCTAGGATGTCATTTGACAGTTCTCTGTTCTTTGGTGGAGGACTCGGTTTACCTATGTCTGTCAGACGCTAGGATGTCATTTGACAGTTCTCTGTTCTTTGTGGAGGACTCGGATTACCTATGTCTGTCAGACGCTAGGATGTCATTTGACAGTTCTCTGTTCTTTGGTGGAGGACTCGCTTTACCTATGTCTGTCAGACGCTAGGATGTCATTCGACAGTTCTCTGTTAATTGGTGGAGGTCTAGGATTACCTATGTCTGTCAGACGCTAGGATGTCATTTGACAGTTCTCTATTCTTTGGTGGAGGACTCGGTTTACCTATGTCTGTCAGACGCTAGGATGCCATTTGACAGTTCTCTGTTCTTTGGTGGAGGACTCGGTTTACCTATGTCTGTCAGACGCTAGGATGTCATTTGACAGTTCTCTGTTCTTTGGTGGAGGACTCGGTTTACCTATGTCTGTCAGACGATAGGATGTCATTTGACAGTTCTCTGTTCTTTGGTGGAGGACTCGGATTACCTATGTCTGTCAGACGCTAGGATGTCATTTGACAGTTCTCTGTTCTTTGGTGGAGGACTCGGATTACCTATGTCTGTCAGACGCTAGGATGTCATTTGACAGTTCTCTGTTCTTTGGTGGAGGACTCGGTTTACCTATGTCTGTCAGACGCTAGGATGTCATTTGTCAGTTCTCTGTTCATTGGTGGAGGACTCGGTTTACCTATGTCTTTCAGACGCTAGGATGTCATTTGACAGTTCTCTGTTCTTTGGTGGAGGACTCGGTTTACCTATGTCTGTCAGACGCTAGGATGTCATTTGACAGTTCTCTGTTCTTTGGTGGAGGACTCGGTTTACCTATGTCTGTCAGACGCTAGGATGTCATTTGACAGTTCTCTGTTCTTTGGTGGAGGACTCGGTTTACCTATGTCTGTCAGACGCTAGGATGTCATTTGACAGTTCTCTGTTCTTTGGTGGAGGACTCGCTTTACCTATGTCTGTCAGATGCTAGGATGTCATTTGACAGTTCTCTGTTCTTCCGTGGAGGACTTGGTAAACCTATGTCTGTCAGACGCTAGGATGTCATTTGACAGTTCTCTGTTCTTTGGTGGAGGACTCGGTTTACCTATGTCTGTCAGACGCTAGGATGTCATTTGACAGTTCTCTGTTCTTTGGTGGAGGACTCGGTTTACCTATGTCTGTCAGATGCTAGGATGTCATTTGTCAGTTCTCTGTTCTTTGGTGGAGGATTAGGATTACCTAAGTCTGTCAGACGCTAGGATGTCATTTGACAGTTCTCTGTTCTTTGGTGGAGGACTCGGTTTACCTATGTCTGTCAGACGCTAGGATGTCATTTGACAGTTCTCTGTTCTTTGTGGAGGACTCGGATTACCTATGTCTGTCAGACGCTAGGATGTCATTTGACAGTTCTCTGTTCTTTGGTGGAGGACTCGCTTTACCTATGTCTGTCAGACGCTAGGATGTCATTCGACAGTTCTCTGTTAATTGGTGGAGGTCTAGGATTACCTATGTCTGTCAGACGCTAGGATGTCATTTGACAGTTCTCTATTCTTTGGTGGAGGACTCGGTTTACCTATGTCTGTCAGACGCTAGGATGCCATTTGACAGTTCTCTGTTCTTTGCTGGAGGACTCGGTTTACCTATGTCTGTCAGACGCTAGGATGTCATTTGACAGTTCTCTGTTCTTTGGTGGAGGACTCGGTTTACCTATGTCTGTCAGACGCTAGGATGTCATTTGACAGTTCTCTGTTCTTTGGTGGAGGACTCGGATTACCTATGTCTGTCAGACGCTAGGATGTCATTTGACAGTTCTCTGTTCTTTGGTGGAGGACTCGGATTACCTATGTCTGTCAGACGCTAGGATGTCATTTGACAGTTCTCTGTTCTTTGGTGGAGGACTCGGTTTACCTATGTCTGTCAGACGCTAGGATGTCATTTGTCAGTTCTCTGTTCATTGGTGGAGGACTCGGTTTACCTATGTCTTTCAGACGCTAGGTTGTCATTTGACAGTTCTCTGTTCTTTGGTGGAGGACTCGGTTTACCTATGTCTGTCAGACGCTAGGATGTCATTTGACAGTTCTCTGTTCTTTGGTGGAGGACTCGGTTTACCTATGTCTGTCAGACGCTAGGATGTCATTTGACAGTTCTCTGTTCTTTGGTGGAGGACTCGGTTTACCTATGTCTGTCAGACGCTAGGATGTCATTTGACAGTTCCCTGTTCTTTGGTGGAGGACTCGGTTTACCTGTGTCTGTCAGACGCTAGGATGTCATTTGACAGTTCTCTGTTCTTTGGTGGAGGACTCGGTTTACCTATGTCTGTCAGACGCAAGCATGTTATTTGACAGTTCTGTGTTCTTTGGTGGAGGACTCGGTTTACCTATGTCTGTCAGACGCTAGGATGTCATTTGACAGTTTTCTGTTCTTTGGTGTAGGACTCGGTTTACCTATGTCTGTCAGACGCTAGGATGTCATTTGACAGTTCTCTGTTCTTTGGTGGAGGACTCGGTTTACCTATGTCTGTCAGACGCTAGGATGCCATTTGACAGTTCTCTGTTCTTTGGTGGAGGACTCGGTTGACCTATGTATGTCAGACGCTAGGATGTCATTTGACAGTTCTCTGTTCTTTGGTGGAGGACTCGGTTTACCTATGTCTGTCAGACGCTAGGATGTCATTTGACAGTTCTCTGTTCTTTGGTGGAGGACTCGGATTACCTATGTCTGTCAACACTAGGATGTCATTTGACAGTTCTCTGTTCTTTGGTGGAGGATTCGGAATACCTATGTCTGTCAGACACTAGGATGTCATTTGACAGTTCTCTGTTTTTTATTGGAGGACTCGGTTTACCTATGTCTGTCAGACGCTAGGATGTCGTTTGACAGTTCTCTGTTCTTTGGTGGAGGACTTGGTAAACCTAAGGATGTCAGACGCTAGGACTTCATTTGACAGTTCTCAGTTCTTTGGTGGAGGACTCGGTTTACCTATGTCTGTCAGACGCTAGGATGTCATTTGACAGTTCTCTGTTCTTTGGTGGAGGACTCGGTTTACCTATGTCTGTCAGACGCTAGGATGTCATTTGACAGTTCTCTGTTCTTTGGTGGAGGACTCGGATTACCTATGTCTGTCAGACACTAGGATGTCATTTGACAGTTCTCTGTTCTTTGGTGGAGGACTCGGTTTACCTATGTCTGTCAGATGCTAGGATGTCATTTGTCAGTTCTCTGTTCTTTGGTGGAGGATTAGGATTACCTAAGTCTGTCAGACGCTAGGATGTCATTTGACAGTTCTCTGTTCATTGTTGGAGGACTCGGTTTACCTATGTCTTTCAGACGCTAGGATGTCATTTGACAGTTCTCTGTTCTTTGGTGGAGGACTCGGATTACCTATGTCTGTCAGACGCTAGGATGTCATTTGACAGTTCTCTGTTCTTTGGTGGAGGACTCGGATTACCTATGTCTGTCAGACGCTAGGATGTAATTTGACAGTTCTCTGTTCTTTGGTGGAGGACTCGGTTTACCTATGTCTGTCAGACGCTAGGATGTCATTTGACATTCTCTGTTCATTGGTGGAGGACTCGGTTTACCTATGTCTTTCAGACGCTAGGATGTCATTTGACAGTTCTCTGTTCTTTGGTGGAGGACTCGGTTTACCTATGTCTGTCAGACGCTAGGATGTCATTTGACAGTTCTCTGTTCTTTGGTGGAGGACTCGGTTTCCCTATGTCTGTCAGACGCTAGGATGTCATTTGACAGTTCCCTGTTCTTTGGTGGAGGACTCGGTTTACCTATGTCTGTCAGACGCTAGGATGTCATTTGACAGTTCTCTGTTCTTTGGTGGAGGACTCGGTTTACCTATGTCTGTCAGACGCAAGCATGTTATTTGACAGTTCTGTGTTCTTTGGTGGAGGACTCGGTTTACCTATGTCTGTCAGACGCTAGGATGTCATTTGACAGTTTTCTGTTCTTTGGTGTAGGACTCGGTTTACCTATGTCTGTCAGACGCTAGGATGTCATTTGACAGTTCTCTGTTCTTTGGTGGAGGACTCGGTTTACCTATGTCTGTCAGACGCTAGGATGCCATTTGACAGTTCTCTGTTCTTTGGTGGAGGACTCGGTTGACCTATGTATGTCAGACGCTACGATGTCATTTGACAGTTCTCTGTTCTTTGGTGGAGGACTCGGTTTACCTATGTCTGTCAGACGCTAGGATGTCATTTGACAGTTCTCTGTTCTTTGGTGGAGGACTCGGATTACCTATGTCTGTCAGACACTAGGATGTCATTTGACAGTTCTCTGTTCTTTGGTGGAGGACTCGGAATACCTATGTCTGTCAGACGCTAGGATATCATTTGACAGTTCTCTGTTCTTTGGTGGAGGACTCGGTTTACCAATGTCTGTCAGACGCTAGGATGTCATTCGACAGTTCTCTGTTAATTAGTAGAGGACTCGGATTACCTATGTCTGTCAGATGCTAGGATGTCATTTGACAGTTCTCTGTTCTTTGGTGGAGGACTCGGTTTACCTATGTCTGTCAGACGCTAGGATGTCATTTGACAGTTCTCTGTTCGTTGGTGGAGGACTAGGATTACCTATGTCTGTCAGACGCTAGGATGTCATTTGACAGTTCTCTGTTCTTTGGTGGAGGACTCGGTTTACCTATGTCCGTCAGACGCTGGAATGTCATTTGACAGTTCTCTGTTCTTTGGTGGAGGACTCGCTTTACCTATGTCTGTCAGATGCTAGGATGTCATTTGACAGTTCTCCGTTCTTTGGTGGAGGACATTGGTAAACCTATGTCTGTCAGACGCTAGGATTTCATTTGACAGTTCTCTGTTCTTTGGTGGAGGACTCGGTTTACCTATGTCTGTCAGACGCTAGGATGTCATTTGACAGTTCTCTGTTCTTTGGTGGAGGATTAGGATTACCTAAGTCTGTCAGATGCTAGGATGTCACTTGACAGTTCTCTGTTCATTGGTGGAGGACTCGGTTTACCTATGTCTTTCAGACGCTAGGATGTCATTTGACAGTTCTCTGTTCTTTGGTGGAGGACTCGGTTTACCTATGTCTGTCAGATGCTAGGATGTCATTTGAAAGTTCTCTGTTCTTTGGTGGAGGACTCGGTTTACCTATGTCTGTCAGACGCTAGGATGTCATTTTACAGTTCTCTGTTCTTTGGTGGAGGACTCGGTTTACCTATGTCTGTCAGACGCTAGGTTGTCATTTGACAGTTCTCTGTTCTTTATTGGAGGACTCGGTTTACCTATGTCTGTCAGACGCTAGGATGTCGTTTGACAGTTCTCTGTTCTTTGGTGGAGGACTCGGTTTACCTATGTGTGTCAGACGCTAGGATGTCGTTTGACTGTTCTCTGTTCTTTGGTGGAGGACTCGGTTTACCTATGTCTGTCAGACGCTAGGATATCATTTGACAGTTCTCTGTTCTTTGGTGGAGGACTCGGTTTACCTATGTCTGTCAGACGCTAGGATGTCATTTGGCAGTTCTCTGTTCTTTGGTGGAGGACTCGGTTTACCTATGTCTGTCAGACGCTAGGATGTCATTTGACAGTTCTCTGTTCTTTGGTGGAGGACTCGGTTTACCTATGTCTGTCAGACGCTAGGATGTCATTTGACAGTTCTCTGTTCTTTGGTGGAGGACTCGGATTACCTATGTCTGTCAGACGCTAGGATGTCATTTGACAGTTCCCTGTTCTTTGGTGGAGGACTCGGTTTACCTATGTCTGTCAGACGCTAGGATGTCATTTGACAGTTCTCTGATCTTTGGTGGAGGACTCGGTTTACCTATGTCTGTCAGACGCAAGCATGTTATTTGACAGTTCTGTGTTCTTTGGTGGAGGACTCGGTTTACCTATGTCTGTCAGACGCTAGGATGTCATTTGACAGTTTTCTGTTCTTTGGTGTAGGAGTCGGTTTACCTATGTCTGTCAGACGCTAGGATGTCATTTGACAGTTCTCTGTTCTTTGGTGGAGGACTCGGTTTACCTATGTCTGTCAGACGCTAGGATGCCATTTGACAGTTCTCTGTTCTTTGGTGGAGGACTCGGTTGACCTATGTATGTCAGACGCTAGGATGTCATTTGACAGTTCTCTGTTCTTTGGTGGAGGACTCGGTTTACCTATGTCTGTCAGACGCTAGGATGTCATTTGACAGTTCTCTGTTCTTTGGTGGAGGACTCGGATTACCTATGTCTGTCAGACACTAGGATGTCATTTGACAGTTCTCTGTTCTTTGGTGGAGGAATCGGAATACCTATGTCTGTCAGACACTAGGATGTCTTCTGACAGTTCTCTGTTCTTTGGTGGAGGACTTGGAATACCTATGTCTGTCAGACGCTAGGATGTCATTTGACAGTTCTCTGTTCTTTGGTGGAGGACTCGGTTTACCTATGTCTGTCAGACGCTAGGATGTCATTCGACAGTTCTCTGTTAATTGGTAGAGGAGTAGGATTACCTATGTCTGTCAGATGCTAAGATGTCATTTGACAGTTCTCTGTTCTTTGGTGGAGGACTCGGTTTACCTATGTCTGTCAGACGCTAGGATGTCATTTGACAGTTCTCTGTTCGTTGGTGGAGGACTAGGATTACCTATGTCTGTCAGACGCTAGGATGTCATTTGACAGTTCTCTGTTCTTTGGTGGAGGATTAGGATTACCTAAGTCTGTCAGACGCTAGGATGTCATTTGACAGTTCTCTGTTCTTTGGTGGAGGACTCGGTTTACCTATGTCTGTCAGACGCTGGAATGTCATTTGACAGTTCTCTGTTCTTTGGTGGAGGACTCGCTTTACCTATGTCTGTCAGACGCTAGGATTTCATTTGACAGTTCTCTGTTCTTTGGTGGAGGACTCGGTTTACCTATGTCTGTCAGACGCTAGGATGTCATTTGACAGTTCTCTGTTCTTTGGTGGAGGATTAGGATTACCTAAGTCTGTCAGACGCTAGGATGTCACTTGACAGTTCTCTGTTCATTGGTGGAGGACTCGGTTTACCTATGTCTTTCAGACGCTAGGATGTCATTTGACAGTTCTCTGTTCTTTGGTGGAGGACTCGGTTTACCTATGTCTGTCAGATGCTAGGATGTCATTTGAAAGTTCTCTGTTCTTTGGTGGAGGACTCGGTTTACCTATGTCTGTCAGACGCTAGGATGTCATTTTACAGTTCTCTGTTCTTTGGTGGAGGACTCGGTTTACCTATGTCTGTCAGACGCTAGGTTGTCATTTGACAGTTCTCTGTTCTTTATTGGAGGACTCGGTTTACCTATGTCTGTCAGACGCTAGGATGTCATTTGGCAGTTCTCTGTTCTTTGGTGGAGGACTCGGTTTACCTATGTCTGTCAGACGCTAGGATGTCATTTGACAGTTCTCTGTTCTTTGGTGGAGGACTCGGTTTACCTATGTCTGTCAGACGCTAGGATGTCATTTGACAGTTCTCTGTTCTTTGGTGGAGGACTCGGTTTACCTATGTCTGTCAGACGCTAGGATGTCATTTGACAGTTCTCTGTTCTTTGGTGGAGGACTCGGTTTACCTATGTCTGTCAGATGCTAGGATGTTATTTGTCAGTTCTCTGTTCTTTGGTGGAGGATTAGGATTACCTAAGTCTGTCAGACGCTAGGATGTCATTTGACAGTTCTCTGTTCTTTGGTGGAGGACTCGGTTTACCTATGTCTGTCAGACGCTAGGATGTCATTTGACAGTTCTCTGTTCTTTGTGGAGGACTCGGATTACCTATGTCTGTCAGACGCTAGGATGTCATTTGACAGTTCTCTGTTCTTTGGTGGAGGACTCGCTTTACCTATGTCTGTCAGACGCTAGGATGTCATTCGACAGTTCTCTGTTAATTGGTGGAGGTCTAGGATTACCTATGTCTGTCAGACGCTAGGATGTCATTTGACAGTTCTCTATTCTTTGGTGGAGGACTCGGTTTACCTATGTCTGTCAGACGCTAGGATGCCATTTGACAGTTCTCTGTTCTTTGGTGGAGGACTCGGTTTACCTATGTCTGTCAGACGCTAGGATGTCATTTGACAGTTCTCTGTTCTTTGGTGGAGGACTCGGTTTACCTATGTCTGTCAGACGCTAGGATGTCATTTTACAGTTCTCTGTTCTTTGGTGGAGGACTCGGATTACCTATGTCTGTCAGACGCTAGGATGTCATTTGACAGTTCTCTGTTCTTTGGTGGAGGACTCGGATTACCTATGTCTGTCAGACGCTAGGATGTCATTTGACAGTTCTCTGTTCTTTGGTGGAGGACTCGGTTTACCTATGTCTGTCAGACGCTAGGATGTCATTTGTCAGTTCTCTGTTCATTGGTGGAGGACTCGGTTTACCTATGTCTTTCAGACGCTAGGATGTCATTTGACAGTTCTCTGTTCTTTGGTGGAGGACTCGGTTTACCTATGTCTGTCAGACGCTAGGATGTCATTTGACAGTTCTCTGTTCTTTGGTGGAGGACTCGGTTTACCTATGTCTGTCAGACGCTAGGATGTCATTTGACAGTTCTCTGTTCTTTGGTGGAGGACTCGGTTTACCTATGTCTGTCAGACGCTAGGATGTCATTTGACAGTTCCCTGTTCTTTGGTGGAGGACTCGGTTTACCTATGTCTGTCAGACGCTAGGATGTCATTTGACAGTTCTCTGTTCTTTGGTGGAGGACTCGGTTTACCTATGTCCGTCAGACGCAAGCATGTTATTTGACAGTTCTGTGTTCTTTGGTGGAGGACCCGGTTTACCTATGTCTGTCAGACGCTAGGATGTCATTTGACAGTTTTCTGTTCTTTGGTGTAGGACTCGGTTTACCTGTGTCTGTCAGACGCTAGGATGTCATTTGACAGTTCTCTGTTCTTTGGTGGAGGACTCGGTTTACCTATGTCTGTCAGACGCTAGGATGCCATTTGACAGTTCTCTGTTCTTTGGTGGAGGACTCGGTTGACCTATGTATGTCAGACGCTAGGATGTCATTTGACAGTTCTCTGTTCTTTGGTGGAGGACTCGGATTACCTATGTCTGTCAGACACTAGGATGTCATTTGACAGTTCTCTGTTCTTTGGTGGAGGATTCGGAATACCTATGTCTGTCAGACACTAGGATGTCTTTTGACAGTTCTCTGTTCTTTGGTGGAGGACTTGGAATACCTATGTCTGTCAGACGCTAGGATGTCATTTGACAGTTCTCTGTTCTTTGGTGGAGGACTCGGTTTACCTATGTCTGTCAGACGCTAGGATGTCATTCGACAGTTCTCTGTTAATTGGTAGAGGACTAGGATTACCTATGTCTGTCAGATGCTAAGATGTCATTTGACAGTTCTCTGTTCTTTGGTGGAGGACTCGGTTTACCTATGTCTGTCAGACGCTAGGATGTCATTTGACAGTTCTCTGTTCGTTGGTGGAGGACTAGGATTACCTATGTCTGTCAGACGCTAGGATGTCATTTGACAGTTCTCTGTTCTTTGGTGGAGGACTCGGTTTACCTATGTCTGTCAGACGCTAGGATGTCATTTGACAGTTCTCTGTTCTTTGTGGAGGACTCGGATTACCTATGTCTGTCAGACGCTAGGTTGTCATTTGACAGTTCTCTGTTCTTTATTGGAGGACTCGGTTTACCTATGTCTGTCAGACGCTAGGATGTCGTTTGACAGTTCTCTGTTCTTTGGTGGAGGACTCGGTTTACCTATGTGTGTCAGACGCTAGGATGTCGTTTGACTGTTCTCTGTTCTTTGGTGGAGGACTCGGTTTACCTATGTCTGTCAGACGCTAGGATATCATTTGACAGTTCTCTGTTCTTTGGTGGAGGACTCGGTTTACCTATGTCTGTCAGACGCTAGGATGTCATTTGGCAGTTCTCTGTTCTTTGGTGGAGGACTCGGTTTACCTATGTCTGTCAGACGCTAGGATGTCATTTGACAGTTCTCTGTTCTTTGGTGGAGGACTCGGTTTACCTATGTCTGTCAGACGCTAGGATGTCATTTGACAGTTCTCTGTTCTTTGGTGGAGGACTCGGTTTACCAATGTCTGTCAGACGCTAGGATGTCATTTGACAGTTCCCTGTTCTTTGGTGGAGGACTCGGTTTACCTATGTCTGTCAGACGCTAGGATGTCATTTGACAGTTCTCTGTTCTTTGGTGGAGGACTCGGTTTACCTATGTCTGTCAGACGCAAGCATGTTATTTGACAGTTCTGTGTTCTTTGGTGGAGGACTCGGTTTACCTATGTCTGTCAGACGCTAGGATGTCATTTGACAGTTTTCTGTTCTTTGGTGTAGGAGTCGGTTTACCAATGTCTGTCAGACCCTAGGATGTCATTTGACAGTTCTCTGTTCTTTGGTGGAGGACTCGGTTTACCTATGTCTGTCAGACGCTAGGATGCCATTTGACAGTTCTCTGTTCTTTGGTGGAGGACTCGGTTGACCTATGTATGTCAGACGCTAGGATGTCATTTGACAGTTCTCTGTTCTTTGGTGGAGGACTCGGTTTACCTATGTCTGTCAGACGCTAGGATGTCATTTGACAGTTCTCTGTTCTTTGGTGGAGGACTCGGATTACCTATGTCTGTCAGACACTAGGATGTCATTTGACAGTTCTCTGTTCTTTGGTGGAGGATTCGGAATACCTATGTCTGTCAGACACTAGGATGTCTTCTGACAGTTCTCTGTTCTTTGGTGGAGGACTTGGAATACCTATGTCTGTCAGACGCTAGGATGTCATTTGACAGTTCTCTGTTCTTTGGTGGAGGACTCGGTTTACCTATGTCTGTGAGACGCTAGGATGTCATTCGACAGTTCTCTGTTAATTGGTAGAGGAGTAGGATTACCTATGTCTGTCAGATGCTAAGATGTCATTTGACAGTTCTCTGTTCTTTGGTGGAGGACTCGGTTTACCTATGTCTGTCAGACGCTAGGATGTCATTTGACAGTTCTCTGTTCGTTGGTGGAGGACTAGGATTACCTATGTCTGTCAGACGCTAGGATGTCATTTGACAGTTCTCTGTTCTTTGGTGGAGGATTAGGATTACCTAAGTCTGTCAGACGCTAGGATGTCATTTGACAGTTCTCTGTTCTTTGGTGGAGGACTCGGTTTACCTATGTCTGTCAGACGCTGGAATGTCATTTGACAGTTCTCTGTTCTTTGGTGGAGGACTCGCTTTACCTATGTCTGTCAGACGCTAGGATTTCATTTGACAGTTCTCTGTTCTTACGCTAGGATGTCATTTGACAGTTCTCTGTTCTTTGGTGGAGGATTAGGATTACCTAAGTCTGTCAGACGCTAGGATGTCACTTGACAGTTCTCTGTTCATTGGTGGAGGACTCGGTTTACCTATGTCTTTCAGACGCTAGGATGTCATTTGACAGTTCTCTGTTCTTTGGTGGAGGACTCGGTTTACCTATGTCTGTCAGATGCTAGGATGTCATTTGAAAGTTCTCTGTTCTTTGGTGGAGGACTCGGTTTACCTATGTCTGTCAGACGCTAGGATGTCATTTTACAGTTCTCTGTTCTTTGGTGGAGGACTCGGTTTACCTATGTCTGTCAGACGCTAGGTTGTCATTTGACAGTTCTCTGTTCTTTATTGGAGGACTCGGTTTACCTATGTCTGTCAGACGCTAGGATGTCATTTGGCAGTTCTCTGTTCTTTGGTGGAGGACTCGGTTTACCTATGTCTGTCAGACGCTAGGATGTCATTTGACAGTTCTCTGTTCTTTGGTGGAGGACTCGGTTTACCTATGTCTGTCAGACGCTAGGATGTCATTTGACAGTTCTCTGTTCTTTGGTGGAGGACTCGGTTTACCTATGTCTGTCAGACGCTAGGATGTCATTTGACAGTTCTCTGTTCTTTGGTGGAGGACTCGGTTTACCTATGTCTGTCAGATGCTAGGATGTTATTTGTCAGTTCTCTGTTCTTTGGTGGAGGATTAGGATTACCTAAGTCTGTCAGACGCTAGGATGTCATTTGACAGTTCTCTGTTCTTTGGTGGAGGACTCGGTTTACCTATGTCTGTCAGACGCTAGGATGTCATTTGACAGTTCTCTGTTCTTTGTGGAGGACTCGGATTACCTATGTCTGTCAGACGCTAGGATGTCATTTGACAGTTCTCTGTTCTTTGGTGGAGGACTCGCTTTACCTATGTCTGTCAGACGCTAGGATGTCATTCGACAGTTCTCTGTTAATTGGTGGAGGTCTAGGATTACCTATGTCTGTCAGACGCTAGGATGTCATTTGACAGTTCTCTATTCTTTGGTGGAGGACTCGGTTTACCTATGTCTGTCAGACGCTAGGATGCCATTTGACAGTTCTCTGTTCTTTGGTGGAGGACTCGGTTTACCTATGTCTGTCAGACGCTAGGATGTCATTTGACAGTTCTCTGTTCTTTGGTGGAGGACTCGGTTTACCTATGTCTGTCAGACGCTAGGATGTCATTTTACAGTTCTCTGTTCTTTGGTGGAGGACTCGGATTACCTATGTCTGTCAGACGCTAGGATGTCATTTGGCAGTTCTCTGTTCTTTGGTGGAGGACTCGGATTACCTATGTCTGTCAGACGCTAGGATGTCATTTGACAGTTCTCTGTTCTTTGGTGGAGGACTCGGTTTACCTATGTCTGTCAGACGCTAGGATGTCATTTGTCAGTTCTCTGTTCATTGGTGGAGGACTCGGTTTACCTATGTCTTTCAGACGCTAGGATGTCATTTGACAGTTCTCTGTTCTTTGGTGGAGGACTCGGTTTACCTATGTCTGTCAGACGCTAGGATGTCATTTGACAGTTCTCTGTTCTTTGGTGGAGGACTCGGTTTACCTATGTCTGTCAGACGCTAGGATGTCATTTGACAGTTCTCTGTTCTTTGGTGGAGGACTCGGTTTACCTATGTCTGTCAGACGCTAGGATGTCATTTGACAGTTCCCTGTTCTTTGGTGGAGGACTCGGTTTACCTATGTCTGTCAGACGCTAGGATGTCATTTGACAGTTCTCTGTTCTTTGGTGGAGGACTCGGTTTACCTATGTCTGTCAGACGCAAGCATGTTATTTGACAGTTCTGTGTTCTTTGGTGGAGGACTCGGTTTACCTATGTCTGTCAGACGCTAGGATGTCATTTGACAGTTTTCTGTTCTTTGGTGTAGGACTCGGTTTACCTGTGTCTGTCAGACGCTAGGATGTCATTTGACAGTTCTCTGTTCTTTGGTGGAGGACTCGGTTTACCTATGTCTGTCAGACGCTAGGATGCCATTTGACAGTTCTCTGTTCTTTGGTGGAGGACTCGGTTGACCTATGTATGTCAGACGCTAGGATGTCATTTGACAGTTCTCTGTTCTTTGGTGGAGGACTCGGATTACCTATGTCTGTCAGACACTAGGATGTCATTTGACAGTTCTCTGTTCTTTGGTGGAGGATTCGGAATACCTATGTCTGTCAGACACTAGGATGTCTTTTGACAGTTCTCTGTTCTTTGGTGGAGGACTTGGAATACCTATGTCTGTCAGACGCTAGGATGTCATTTGACAGTTCTCTGTTCTTTGGTGGAGGACTCGGTTTACCTATGTCTGTCAGACGCTAGGATGTCATTCGACAGTTCTCTGTTAATTGGTAGAGGACTAGGATTACCTATGTCTGTCAGATGCTAGGATGTCATTTGACAGTTCTCTGTTCTTTGGTGGAGGACTCGGTTTACCTATGTCTGTCAGACGCTAGGATGTCATTTGACAGTTCTCTGTTCGTTGGTGGAGGACTAGGATTACCTATGTCTGTCAGACGCTAGGATGTCATTTGACAGTTCTCTGTTCTTTGGTGGAGGACTCGGTTTACCTATGTCTGTCAGACGCTAGGATGTCATTTGACAGTTCTCTGTTCTTTGTGGAGGACTCGGATTACCTATGTCTGTCAGACGCTAGGATGTCATTTGACAGTTCTCTGTTCTTTGGTGGAGGACTCGCTTTACCTATGTCTGTCAGACGCTAGGATGTCATTCGACAGTTCTCTGTTAATTGGTGGAGGTCTAGGATTACCTATGTCTGTCAGACGCTAGGATGTCATTTGACAGTTCTCTATTCTTTGGTGGAGGACTCGGTTTACCTATGTCTGTCAGACGCTAGGATGCCATTTGACAGTTCTCTGTTCTTTGGTGGAGGACTCGGTTTACCTATGTCTGTCAGACGCTAGGATGTCATTTGACAGTTCTCTGTTCTTTGGTGGAGGACTCGGTTTACCTATGTCTGTCAGACGCTAGGATGTCATTTGACAGTTCTCTGTTCTTTGGTGGAGGACTCGGATTACCTATGTCTGTCAGACGCTAGGATGTCATTTGACAGTTCTCTGTTCTTTGGTGGAGGACTCGGATTACCTATGTCTGTCAGACGCTAGGATGTCATTTGACAGTTCTCTGTTCTTTGGTGGAGGACTCGGTTTACCTATGTCTGTCAGACGCTAGGATGTCATTTGACAGTTCCCTGTTCTTTGGTGGAGGACTCGGTTTACCTATGTCTGTCAGACGCTAGGATGTCATTTGACAGTTTTCTGTTCTTTGGTGTAGGACTCGGTTTACCTATGTCTGTCAGACGCTAGGATGTCATTTGACAGTTCTCTGTTCTTTGGTGGAGGACTCGGTTTACCTATGTCTGTCAGACGCTAGGATGTCATTTGACAGTTCTCTGTTCTTTGGTGGAGGACTCGGTTGACCTATGTATGTCAGACGCTAGGATGTCATTTGACAGTTCTCTGTTCTTTGGTGGAGGACTCGGATTACCTATGTCTGTCAGACACTAGGATGTCATTTGACAGTTCTCTGTTCTTTGGTGGAGGATTCGGAATACCTATGTCTGTCAGACACTAGGATGTCTTTTGACAGTTCTCTGTTCTTTGGTGGAGGACTTGGAATACCTATGTCTGTCAGACGCTAGGATGTCATTTGACAGTTCTCTGTTCTTTGGTGGAAGACTCGGTTTACCTATGTCTGTCAGACGCTAGGATGTCATTCGACAGTTCTCTGTTAATTGGTAGAGGACTAGGATTACCTATGTCTGTCAGATGCTAAGATGTCATTTGACAGTTCTCTGTTCTTTGGTGGAGGACTCGGTTTACCTATGTCTGTCAGACGCTAGGATGTCATTTGACAGTTCTCTGTTCGTTGGTGGAGGACTAGGATTACCTATGTCTGTCAGACGCTAGGATGTCATTTGACAGTTCTCTGTTCTTTGGTGGAGGACTCGGTTTACCTATGTCTGTCAGACGCTGGAATGTCATTTGACAGTTCTCTGTTCTTTGGTGGAGGACATTGGTAAACCTATGTCTGTCAGACGCTAGGATTTCATTTGACAGTTCTCTGTTCTTTGGTGGAGGACTCGGTTTACCTATGTCTGTCAGACGCTAGGATGTCATTTGACAGTTCTCTGTTCTTTGGTGGAGGATTAGGATTACCTAAGTCTGTCAGACGCTAGGATGTCACTTGACAGTTCTCTGTTCATTGGTGGAGGACTCGGTTTACCTATGTCTTTCAGACGCTAGGATGTCATTTGACAGTTCTCTGTTCTTTGGTGGAGGACTCGGTTTACCTATGTCAGTCAGATGCTAGGATGTCATTTGAAAGTTCTCTGTTCTTTGGTGGAGGACTCGGTTTACCTATGTCTGTCAGACGCTAGGATGTCATTTTACAGTTCTCTGTTCTTTGGTGGAGGACTCGGTTTACCTATGTCTGTCAGACGCTAGGTTGTCATTTTACAGTTCTCTGTTCTTTGGGGGAGGACTCGGTTTACCTATGTCTGTCAGACGCTAGGATGTCATTTGGCAGTTCTCTGTTCTTTGGTGGAGGACTCGGTTTACCTATGTCTGTCAGACGCTAGGATGTCATTTGACAGTTCTCTGTTCTTTGGTGGAGGACTCGGTTTACCTATGTCTGTCAGACGCTAGGATGTCATTTGACAGTTCTCTGTTCTTTGGTGGAGGACTCGGTTTACCTATGTCTGTCAGACGCTAGGATGTCATTTGACAGTTCTCTGTTCTTTGGTGGAGGACTCGGTTTACCTATGTCTGTCAGATGCTAGGATGTCATTTGTCAGTTCTCTGTTCTTTGGTGGAGGATTAGGATTACCTAAGTCTGTCAGACGCTAGGATGTCATTTGACAGTTCTCTGTTCTTTGGTGGAGGACTCGGTTTACCTATGTCTGTCAGACGCTAGGATGTCATTTGACAGTTCTCTGTTCTTTGTGGAGGACTCGGATTACCTATGTCTGTCAGACGCTAGGATGTCATTTGACAGTTCTCTGTTCTTTGGTGGAGGACTCGCTTTACCTATGTCTGTCAGACGCTAGGATGTCATTCGACAGTTCTCTGTTAATTGGTGGAGGTCTAGGATTACCTATGTCTGTCAGACGCTAGGATGTCATTTGACAGTTCTCTGTTCTTTGGTGGAGGACTCGGTTTACCTATGTCTGTCAGACGCTAGGATGTCATTTGACAGTTCTCTGTTCTTTGGTGGAGGACTCGGTTTACCTATGTCTGTCAGACGCTAGGATGTCATTTGACAGTTCTCTGTTCTTTGGTGGAGGACTCGCTTTACCTATGTCTGTCAGATGCTAGGATGTCATTTGACAGTTCTCTGTTCTTCCGTGGAGGACTTGGTAAACCTATGTCTGTCAGACGCTAGGATTTCATTTGACAGTTCTCTGTTCTTTGGTGGAGGACTCGGTTTACCTATGTCTGTCAGACGCTAGGATGTCATTTGACAGTTCTCTGTTCTTTGGTGGAGGACTCGGTTTACCTATGTCTGTCAGATGCTAGGATGTCATTTGTCAGTTCTCTGTTCTTTGGTGGAGGATTAGGATTACCTAAGTCTGTCAGACGCTAGGATGTCATTTGACAGTTCTCTGTTCTTTGGTGGAGGACTCGGTTTACCTATGTCTGTCAGACGCTAGGATGTCATTTGACAGTTCTCTGTTCTTTGTGGAGGACTCGGATTACCTATGTCTGTCAGACGCTAGGATGTCATTTGACAGTTCTCTGTTCTTTGGTGGAGGACTCGCTTTACCTATGTCTGTCAGACGCTAGGATGTCATTCGACAGTTCTCTGTTAATTGGTGGAGGTCTAGGATTACCTATGTCTGTCAGACGCTAGGATGTCATTTGACAGTTCTCTATTCTTTGGTGGAGGACTCGGTTTACCTATGTCTGTCAGACGCTAGGATGCCATTTGACAGTTCTCTGTTCTTTGGTGGAGGACTCGGTTTACCTATGTCTGTCAGACGCTAGGATGTCATTTGACAGTTCTCTGTTCTTTGGTGGAGGACTCGGTTTACCTATGTCTGTCAGACGCTAGGATGTCATTTGACAGTTCTCTGTTCTTTGGTGGAGGACTCGGATTACCTATGTCTGTCAGACGCTAGGATGTCATTTGACAGTTCTCTGTTCTTTGGTGGAGGACTCGGATTACCTATGTCTGTCAGACGCTAGGATGTCATTTGACAGTTCTCTGTTCTTTGGTGGAGGACTCGGTTTACCTATGTCTGTCAGACGCTAGGACGTCATTTGTCAGTTCTCTGTTCATTGGTGGAGGACTCGGTTTACCTATGTCTTTCAGACGCTAGGTTGTCATTTGACAGTTCTCTGTTCTTTGGTGGAGGACTCGGTTTACCTATGTCTGTCAGACGCTGGAATGTCATTTGACAGTTCTCTGTTCTTTGGTGGAGGACATTGGTAAACCTATGTCTGTCAGACGCTAGGATTTCATTTGACAGTTCTCTGTTCTTTGGTGGAGGACTCGGTTTACCTATGTCTGTCAGACGCTAGGATGTCATTTGACAGTTCTCTGTTCTTTGGTGGAGGATTAGGATTACCTAAGTCTGTCAGACGCTAGGATGTCACTTGACAGTTCTCTGTTCATTGGTGGAGGACTCGGTTTACCTATGTCTTTCAGACGCTAGGATGTCATTTGACAGTTCTCTGTTCTTTGGTGGAGGACTCGGTTTACCTATGTCAGTCAGATGCTAGGATGTCATTTGAAAGTTCTCTGTTCTTTGGTGGAGGACTCGGTTTACCTATGTCTGTCAGACGCTAGGATGTCATTTTACAGTTCTCTGTTCTTTGGTGGAGGACTCGGTTTACCTATGTCTGTCAGACGCTAGGTTGTCATTTTACAGTTCTCTGTTCTTTGGTGGAGGACTCGGTTTACCTATGTCTGTCAGACGCTAGGATGTCATTTGGCAGTTCTCTGTTCTTTGGTGGAGGACTCGGTTTACCTATGTCTGTCAGACGCTAGGATGTCATTTGACAGTTCTCTGTTCTTTGGTGGAGGACTCGGTTTACCTATGTCTGTCAGACGCTAGGATGTCATTTGACAGTTCTCTGTTCTTTGGTGGAGGACTCGGTTTACCTATGTCTGTCAGACGCTAGGATGTCATTTGACAGTTCTCTGTTCTTTGGTGGAGGACTCGGTTTACCTATGTCTGTCAGATGCTAGGATGTCATTTGTCAGTTCTCTGTTCTTTGGTGGAGGATTAGGATTACCTAAGTCTGTCAGACGCTAGGATGTCATTTGACAGTTCTCTGTTCTTTGGTGGAGGACTCGGTTTACCTATGTCTGTCAGACGCTAGGATGTCATTTGACAGTTCTCTGTTCTTTGTGGAGGACTCGGATTACCTATGTCTGTCAGACGCTAGGATGTCATTTGACAGTTCTCTGTTCTTTGGTGGAGGACTCGCTTTACCTATGTCTGTCAGACGCTAGGATGTCATTCGACAGTTCTCTGTTAATTGGTGGAGGTCTAGGATTACCTATGTCTGTCAGACGCTAGGATGTCATTTGACAGTTCTCTATTCTTTGGTGGAGGACTCGGTTTACCTATGTCTGTCAGACGCTAGGATGCCATTTGACAGTTCTCTGTTCTTTGGTGGAGGACTCGGTTTACCTATGTCTGTCAGACGCTAGGATGTCATTTGACAGTTCTCTGTTCTTTGGTGGAGGACTCGGTTTACCTATGTCTGTCAGACGATAGGATGTCATTTGACAGTTCTCTGTTCTTTGGTGGAGGACTCGGATTACCTATGTCTGTCAGACGCTAGGATGTCATTTGACAGTTCTCTGTTCTTTGGTGGAGGACTCGGATTACCTATGTCTGTCAGACGCTAGGATGTCATTTGACAGTTCTCTGTTCTTTGGTGGAGGACTCGGTTTACCTATGTCTGTCAGACGCTAGGATGTCATTTGTCAGTTCTCTGTTCATTGGTGGAGGACTCGGTTTACCTATGTCTTTCAGACGCTAGGATGTCATTTGACAGTTCTCTGTTCTTTGGTGGAGGACTCGGTTTACCTATGTCTGTCAGACGCTAGGATGTCATTTGACAGTTCTCTGTTCTTTGGTGGAGGACTCGGTTTACCTATGTCTGTCAGACGCTAGGATGTCATTTGACAGTTCTCTGTTCTTTGGTGGAGGACTCGGTTTACCTATGTCTGTCAGACGCTAGGATGTCATTTGACAGTTCTCTGTTCTTTGGTGGAGGACTCGCTTTACCTATGTCTGTCAGATGCTAGGATGTCATTTGACAGTTCTCTGTTCTTCCGTGGAGGACTTGGTAAACCTATGTCTGTCAGACGCTAGGATTTCATTTGACAGTTCTCTGTTCTTTGGTGGAGGACTCGGTTTACCTATGTCTGTCAGACGCTAGGATGTCATTTGACAGTTCTCTGTTCTTTGGTGGAGGACTCGGTTTACCTATGTCTGTCAGATGCTAGGATGTCATTTGTCAGTTCTCTGTTCTTTGGTGGAGGATTAGGATTACCTAAGTCTGTCAGACGCTAGGATGTCATTTGACAGTTCTCTGTTCTTTGGTGGAGGACTCGGTTTACCTATGTCTGTCAGACGCTAGGATGTCATTTGACAGTTCTCTGTTCTTTGTGGAGGACTCGGATTACCTATGTCTGTCAGACGCTAGGATGTCATTTGACAGTTCTCTGTTCTTTGGTGGAGGACTCGCTTTACCTATGTCTGTCAGACGCTAGGATGTCATTCGACAGTTCTCTGTTAATTGGTGGAGATCTAGGATTACCTATGTCTGTCAGACGCTAGGATGTCATTTGACAGTTCTCTATTCTTTGGTGGAGGACTCGGTTTACCTATGTCTGTCAGACGCTAGGATGCCATTTGACAGTTCTCTGTTCTTTGGTGGAGGACTCGGTTTACCTATGTCTGTCAGACGCTAGGATGTCATTTGACAGTTCTCTGTTCTTTGGTGGAGGACTCGGTTTACCTATGTCTGTCAGACGCTAGGATGTCATTTGACAGTTCTCTGTTCTTTGGTGGAGGACTCGGATTACCTATGTCTGTCAGACGCTAGGATGTCATTTGACAGTTCTCTGTTCTTTGGTGGAGGACTCGGATTACCTATGTCTGTCAGACGCTAGGATGTCATTTGACAGTTCTCTGTTCTTTGGTGGAGGACTCGGTTTACCTATGTCTGTCAGACGCTAGGATGTCATTTGTCAGTTCTCTGTTCATTGGTGGAGGACTCGGTTTACCTATGTCTTTCAGACGCTAGGTTGTCATTTGACAGTTCTCTGTTCTTTGGTGGAGGACTCGGTTTACCTATGTCTGTCAGACGCTAGGATGTCATTTGACAGTTCTCTGTTCTTTGGTGGAGGACTCGGTTTACCTATGTCTGTCAGACGCTAGGATGTCATTTGACAGTTCTCTGTTCTTTGGTGGAGGACTCGGTTTACCATTTCTGTCAGACGCTAGGATGTCATTTGACAGTTCCCTGTTCTTTGGTGGAGGACTCGGTTTACCTATGTCTGTCAGACGCTAGGATGTCATTTGACAGTTCTCTGTTCTTTGGTGGAGGACTCGGTTTACCTATGTCTGTCAGACGCAAGCATGTTATTTGACAGTTCTGTGTTCTTTGGTGGAGGACTCGGTTTACCTATGTCTTTCAGACGCTAGGATGTCATTTGACAGTTTTCTGTTCTTTGGTGTAGGACTCGGTTTACCTATGTCTGTCAGACGCTAGGATGTCATTTGACAGTTCTCTGTTCTTTGGTGGAGGACTCGGTTTACCTATGTCTGTCAGACGCTAGGATGCCATTTGACAGTTCTCTGTTCTTTGGTGGAGGACTCGGTTGACCTATGTATGTCAGACGCTAGGATGTCATTTGACAGTTCTCTGTTCTTTGGTGGAGGACTCGGTTTACCTATGTCTGTCAGACGCTAGGATGTCATTTGACAGTTCTCTGTTCTTTGGTGGAGGACTCGGATTACCTATGTCTGTCAGACACTAGGATGTCATTTGACAGTTCTCTGTTCTTTGGTGGAGGATTCGGAATACCTATGTCTGTCAGACACTAGGATGTCATTTGACAGTTCTCTGTTTTTTATTGGAGGACTCGGTTTACCTATGTCTGTCAGACGCTAGGATGTCGTTTGACAGTTCTCTGTTCTTTGGTGGAGGACTTGGTAAACCTAAGGATGTCAGACGCTAGGACTTCATTTGACAGTTCTCAGTTCTTTGGTGGAGGACTCGGTTTACCTATGTCTGTCAGACGCTAGGATGTCATTTGACAGTTCTCTGTTCTTTGGTGGAGGACTCGGTTTACCTATGTCTGTCAGACGCTAGGATGTCATTTGACAGTTCTCTGTTCTTTGGTGGAGGACTCGGTTTACCTATGTCTGTCAGACACTAGGATGTCATTTGACAGTTCTCTGTTCTTTGGTGGAGGACTCGGTTTACCTATGTCTGTCAGATGCTAGGATGTCATTTGTCAGTTCTCTGTTCTTTGGTGGAGGATTAGGATTACCTAAGTCTGTCAGACGCTAGGATGTCATTTGACAGTTCTCTGTTCATTGTTGGAGGACTCGGTTTACCTATGTCTTTCAGACGCTAGGATGTCATTTGACAGTTCTCTGTTCTTTGGTGGAGGACTCGGATTACCTATGTCTGTCAGACGCTAGGATGTCATTTGACAGTTCTCTGTTCTTTGGTGGAGGACTCGGATTACCTATGTCTGTCAGACGCTAGGATGTAATTTGACAGTTCTCTGTTCTTTGGTGGAGGACTCGGTTTACCTATGTCTGTCAGACGCTAGGATGTCATTTGACATTCTCTGTTCATTGGTGGAGGACTCGGTTTACCTATGTCTTTCAGACGCTAGGATGTCATATGACAGTTCTCTGTTCTTTGGTGGAGGACTCGGTTTACCTATGTCTGTCAGACGCTAGGATGTCATTTGACAGTTCTCTGTTCTTTGGTGGAGGACTCGGTTTCCCTATGTCTGTCAGACGCTAGGATGTCATTTGACAGTTCCCTGTTCTTTGGTGGAGGACTCGGTTTACCTATGTCTGTCAGACGCTAGGATGTCATTTGACAGTTCTCTGTTCTTTGGTGGAGGACTCGGTTTACCTATGTCTGTCAGACGCAAGCATGTTATTTGACAGTTCTGTGTTCTTTGGTGGAGGACTCGGTTTACCTATGTCTGTCAGACGCTAGGATGTCATTTGACAGTTTTCTGTTCTTTGGTGTAGGACTCGGTTTACCTATGTCTGTCAGACGCTAGGATGTCATTTGACAGTTCTCTGTTCTTTGGTGGAGGACTCGGTTTACCTATGTCTGTCAGACGCTAGGATGCCATTTGACAGTTCTCTGTTCTTTGGTGGAGGACTCGGTTGACCTATGTATGTCAGACGCTACGATGTCATTTGACAGTTCTCTGTTCTTTGGTGGAGGACTCGGTTTACCTATGTCTGTCAGACGCTAGGATGTCATTTGACAGTTCTCTGTTCTTTGGTGGAGGACTCGGATTACCTATGTCTGTCAGACACTAGGATGTCATTTGACAGTTCTCTGTTCTTTGGTGGAGGACTCGGAATACCTATGTCTGTCAGACGCTAGGATATCATTTGACAGTTCTCTGTTCTTTGGTGGAGGACTCGGTTTACCAATGTCTGTCAGACGCTAGGATGTCATTCGACAGTTCTCTGTTAATTAGTAGAGGACTCGGATTACCTATGTCTGTCAGATGCTAGGATGTCATTTGACAGTTCTCTGTTCTTTGGTGGAGGACTCGGTTTACCTATGTCTGTCAGACGCTAGGATGTCATTTGACAGTTCTCTGTTCGTTGGTGGAGGACAAGGATTACCTATGTCTGTCAGACGCTAGGATGTCATTTGACAGTTCTCTGTTCTTTGGTGGAGGACTCGGTTTACCTATGTCCGTCAGACGCTGGAATGTCATTTGACAGTTCTCTGTTCTTTGGTGGAGGACTCGCTTTACCTATGTCTGTCAGATGCTAGGATGTCATTTGACAGTTCTCCGTTCTTTGGTGGAGGACATTGGTAAACCTATGTCTGTCAGACGCTAGGATTTCATTTGACAGTTCTCTGTTCTTTGGTGGAGGACTCGGTTTACCTATGTCTGTCAGACGCTAGGATGTCATTTGACAGTTCTCTGTTCTTTGGTGGAGGATTAGGATTACCTAAGTCTGTCAGATGCTAGGATGTCACTTGACAGTTCTCTGTTCATTGGTGGAGGACTCGGTTTACCTATGTCTTTCAGACGCTAGGATGTCATTTGACAGTTCTCTGTTCTTTGGTGGAGGACTCGGTTTACCTATGTCTGTCAGATGCTAGGATGTCATTTGAAAGTTCTCTGTTCTTTGGTGGAGGACTCGGTTTACCCATGTCTGTCAGACGCTAGGATGTCATTTTACAGTTCTCTGTTCTTTGGTGGAGGACTCGGTTTACCTATGTCTGTCAGACGCTAGGTTGTCATTTGACAGTTCTCTGTTCTTTATTGGAGGACTCGGTTTACCTATGTCTGTCAGACGCTAGGATGTCGTTTGACAGTTCTCTGTTCTTTGGTGGAGGACTCGGTTTACCTATGTCTGTCAGACGCTAGGATGTCGTTTGACTGTTCTCTGTTCTTTGGTGGAGGACTCGGTTTACCTATGTCTGTCAGACGCTAGGATATCATTTGACAGTTCTCTGTTCTTTGGTGGAGGACTCGGTTTACCTATGTCTGTCAGACGCTAGGATGTCATTTGGCAGTTCTCTGTTCTTTGGTGGAGGACTCGGTTTACCTATGTCTGTCAGACGCTAGGATGTCATTTGACAGTTCTCTGTTCTTTGGTGGAGGACTCGGTTTACCTATGTCTGTCAGACGCTAGGATGTCATTTGACAGTTCTCTGTTCTTTGGTGGAGGACTCGGTTTACCTATGTCTGTCAGACGCTAGGATGTCATTTGACAGTTCCCTGTTCTTTGGTGGAGGACTCGGTTTACCTATGTCTGTCAGACGCTAGGATGTCATTTGACAGTTCTCTGTTCTTTGGTGGAGGACTCGGTTTACCTATGTCTGTCAGACGCAAGCATGTTATTTGACAGTTCTGTGTTCTTTGGTGGAGGACTCGGTTTACCTATGTCTGTCAGACGCTAGGATGTCATTTGACAGTTTTCTGTTCTTTGGTGTAGGAGTCGGTTTACCTATGTCTGTCAGACGCTAGGATGTCATTTGACAGTTCTCTGTTCTTTGGTGGAGGACTCGGTTTACCTATGTCTGTCAGACGCTAGGATGCCATTTGACAGTTCTCTGTGCTTTGGTGGAGGACTCGGTTGACCTATGTATGTCAGACGCTAGGATGTCATTTGACAGTTCTCTGTTCTTTGGTGGAGGACTCGGTTTACCTATGTCTGTCAGACGCTAGGATGTCATTTGACAGTTCTCTGTTCTTTGGTGGAGGACTCGGATTACCTATGTCTGTCAGACACTAGGATGTCATTTGACAGTTCTCTGTTCTTTGGTGGAGGATTCGGAATACCTATGTCTGTCAGACACTAGGATGTCTTTTGACAGTTCTCTGTTCTTTGGTGGAGGACTTGGAATACCTATGTCTGTCAGACGCTAGGATGTCATTTGACAGTTCTCTGTTCTTTGGTGGAGGACTCGGTTTACCTATGTCTGTCAGACGCTAGGATGTCATTCGACAGTTCTCTGTTAATTGGTAGAGGACTAGGATTACCTATGTCTGTCAGATGCTAAGATGTCATTTGACAGTTCTCTGTTCTTTGGTGGAGGACTCGGTTTACCTATGTCTGTCAGACGCTAGGATTTCATTTGACAGTTCTCTGTTCTTTGGTGGAGGACTCGGTTTACCTATGTCTGTCAGACGCTAGGATGTCATTTGACAGTTCTCTGTTCTTTGGTGGAGGATTAGGATTACCTAAGTCTGTCAGACGCTAGGATGTCACTTGACAGTTCTCTGTTCATTGGTGGAGGACTCGGTTTACCTATGTCTTTCAGACGCTAGGATGTCATTTGACAGTTCTTTGTTCTTTGGTGGAGGACTCGGTTTACCTATGTCTGTCAGATGCTAGGATGTCATTTGAAAGTTCTCTGTTCTTTGGTGGAGGACTCGGTTTACCTATGTCTGTCAGACGCTAGGATGTCATTTTACAGTTCTCTGTTCTTTGGTGGAGGACTCGGTTTACCTATGTCTGTCAGACGCTAGGTTGTCATTTGACAGTTCTCTGTTCTTTATTGGAGGACTCGGTTTACCTATGTCTGTCAGACGCTAGGATGTCATTTGGCAGTTCTCTGTTCTTTGGTGGAGGACTCGGTTTACCTATGTCTGTCAGACGCTAGGATGTCATTTGACAGTTCTCTGTTCTTTGGTGGAGGACTCGGTTTACCTATGTCTGTCAGACGCTAGGATGTCATTTGACAGTTCTCTGTTCTTTGGTGGAGGACTCGGTTTACCTATGTCTGTCAGACGCTAGGATGTCATTTGACAGTTCTCTGTTCTTTGGTGGAGGACTCGGTTTGCCTATGTCTGTCAGATGCTAGGATGTTATTTGTCAGTTCTCTGTTCTTTGGTGGAGGATTAGGATTACCTAAGTCTGTCAGACGCTAGGATGTCATTTGACAGTTCTCTGTTCTTTGGTGGAGGACTCGGTTTACCTATGTCTGTCAGACGCTAGGATGTCATTTGACAGTTCTCTGTTCTTTGGTGGAGGACTCGCTTTACCTATGTCTGTCAGACGCTAGGATGTCATTCGACAGTTCTCTGTTAATTGGTGGAGGTCTAGGACTACCTATGTCTGTCAGACGCTAGGATGTCATTTGACAGTTCTCTATTCTTTGGTGGAGGACTCGGTTTACCTATGTCTGTCAGACGCTAGGATGCCATTTGACAGTTCTCTGTTCTTTGGTGGAGGACTCGGTTTACCTATGTCCGTCAGACGCTAGGATGTCATTTGACAGTTCTCTGTTCTTTGGTGGAGGACTCGGTTTACCTATGTCTGTCAGACGCTAGGATGTCATTTTACAGTTCTCTGTTCTTTGGTGGAGGACTCGGATTACCTATGTCTGTCAGACGCTAGGATGTCATTTGACAGTTCTCTGTTCTTTGGTGGAGGACTCGGATTACCTATGTCTGTCAGACGCTAGGATGTCATTTGACAGTTCTCTGTTCTTTGGTGGAGGACTCGGTTTACCTATGTCTGTCAGACGCTAGGATGTCATTTGTCAGTTCTCTGTTCATTGGTGGAGGACTCGGTTTACCTATGTCTTTCAGACGCTAGGATGTCATTTGACAGTTCTCTGTTCTTTGGTGGAGGACTCGGTTTACCTATGTCTGTCAGACGCTAGGATGTCATTTGACAGTTCTCTGTTCTTTGGTGGAGGACTCGGTTTACCTATGTCTGTCAGACGCTAGGATGTCATTTGACAGTTCTCTGTTCTTTGGTGGAGGACTCGGTTTACCTATGTCTGTCAGACGCTAGGATGTCATTTGACAGTTCCCTGTTCTTTGGTGGAGGACTCGGTTTACCTATGTCTGTCAGACGCTAGGATGTCATTTGACAGTTCTCTGTTCTTTGGTGGAGGACTCGGTTTACCTATGTCTGTCAGACGCAAGCATGTTATTTGACAGTTCTGTGTTCTTTGGTGGAGGACTCGGTTTACCTATGTCTGTCAGACGCTAGGATGTCATTTGACAGTTTTCTGTTCTTTGGTGTAGGACTCGGTTTACCTGTGTCTGTCAGACGCTAGGATGTCATTTGACAGTTCTCTGTTCTTTGGTGGAGGACTCGGTTTACCTATGTCTGTCAGACGCTAGGATGCCATTTGACAGTTCTCTGTTCTTTGGTGGAGGACTTGGAATACCAATGTCTGTCAGACGCTAGGATGTCATTTGACAGTTCTCTGTTCTTTGGTGGAGGACTCGGTTTACCTATGTCTGTCAGACGCTAGGATGTCATTCGACAGTTCTCTGTTAATTGGTAGAGGACTAGGATTACCTAAGTCTGTCAGATGCTAAGATGTCATTTGACAGTTCTCTGTTCTTTGGTGGAGGACTCGGTTTACCTATGTCTGTCAGACGCTAGGATGTCATTTGACAGTTCTCTGTTCGTTGGTGGAGGACTAGGATTACCTATGTCTGTCAGACGCTAGGATGTCATTTGACAGTTCTCTGTTCTTTGGTGGAGGACTCGGTTTACCTATGTCTGTCAGACGCTGGAATGTCATTTGACAGTTCTCTGTTCTTTGGTGGAGGACTCGCTTTACCTATGTCTGTCAGATGCTAGGATGTCATTTGACAGTTCTCCGTTCTTTGGTGGAGGACATTGGTAAACCTATGTCTGTCAGACGCTAGGATTTCATTTGACAGTTCTCTGTTCTTTGGTGGAGGACTCGGTTTACCTATGTCTGTCAGACGCTAGGATGTCATTTTACAGTTCTCTGTTCTTTGGTGGAGGATTAGGATTACCTAAGTCTGTCAGACGCTAGGATGTCATTTGACAGTTCTCTGTTCATTGGTGGAGGACTCGGTTTACCTATGTCTTTCAGACGCTAGGATGTCATTTGACAGTTCTCTGTTCTTTGGTGGAGGACTCGGTTTACCTATGTCTGTCAGATGCTAGGATGTCATTTGAAAGTTCTCTGTTCTTTGGTGGAGGACTCGGTTTACCTATGTCTGTCAGACGCTAGGATGTCATTTTACAGTTCTCTGTTCTTTGGTGGAGGACTCGGTTTACCTATGTCTGTCAGACGCTAGGTTGTCATTTGACAGTTCTCTGTTCTTTATTGGAGGACTCGGTTTACCTATGTCTGTCAGACGCTAGGATGTCATTTGGCAGTTCTCTGTTCTTTGGTGGAGGACTCGGTTTACCTATGTCTGTCAGACGCTAGGATGTCATTTGACAGTTCTCTGTTCTTTGGTGGAGGACTCGGTTTACCTATGTCTGTCAGACGCTAGGATGTCATTTGACAGTTCTCTGTTCTTTGGTGGAGGACTCGGTTTACCTATGTCTGTCAGACGCTAGGATGTCATTTGACAGTTCTGTGTTCTATGGTGGAGGACTCGGTTTACCTATATCTATCAGACGCTAGGATGTCATTTGACAGTTCTCTGTTCTTTGGTGGAGGACTCTGTTTACCTATGTCTGTCAGATGCTAGGATGTCATTTGACAGTTCTCTGTTCTTTGGTGGGGGACTAGGATTACCTATGTCTGTCAGAAGCTAGGATGTCATTTGACAGTTTTCTGTTCTTTGGTGGAGGACTAGGATTACCTATGTCTGTCAGACGCTAGGATGTCATTTGACAGTTCTCTGTTCTTTGGTGGAGGACTAAGATTACTTATGTCTGTCAGACGCTAGGATGTCATTTGACAGTTCTCTGTTCTTTAGTGGAGGACTCGGTTTATCTATGTCTGTCAGACGCTAGGATGTCGTTGGACAGTTCTCTGTTCCTTGGTGGAGGACTCGGTTTACCTATGTCTGTCAGACGCTAGGATGTCATTTGATAGTTCTCTGTTCTTTGGTGGAGGACTCGGTTTACCTATGTCTGTCAGACGCTAGGATATCATTTGACAGTTCTCTGTTCTTTGGTGGAGGACTCGGTTTACCTATGTCTGTCAGACGCAAGGATGTCATTTGACAGTTCTCTGTTCTTTGGTGGAGGACTCGGTTTACCTATGTCTGTCAGACGCTAGGATGTCGTTTGACAGTTCTCTGTTCTTTGGTGGAGGACTCGGTTTACCTATGTCTGTCAGACGCTAGGATGTCATTTGACAGTTCTCTGTTCTTTGGTGGAGGACTCGGTTTACCTATGTCTGTCAGACGCTAGGATATCATTTGACAGTTCTCTGTTCTTTGGTGGAGGACTCTGTTTACCTATGTCTGTCAGACGCTAGGATGTCATTTGACAGTTCTCTTTTCTTTGGTGAAGGACTCGGTTTACCTATGTCTGTCAGACGCTAGGTTGTCATTTGACAGTTCTCTGTTCTTTGGTGGAGGTCTCGGTTTACCTATGTCTGTCAGACGCTAGGATGTCATTTGAAAGTTCTCTGTTCTTTGGTGGAGGACTCGGTTTACCTATGTCTGTCAGACGCTAGGATGTCATTTGACAGTTCTCTGTTCTTTGGTGGAGGACTCGGTTTACCTACTTCTGTCAGATGCTGGGATGTCATTTGACAGTTCTCTGTTCTTTGGTGGAGGACTAGGATTACCTATGTCTGTCAGATGCTAGGATGTCATTTGACAGTTCTCTGTTCTTTGGTGGAGGACTAGGATTACCTATGTCTGTCAGATGCTAGGATGTCATTTGTCAGTTCTCTGTTCTTAGGTGGAGGACTAGGATTACCTATGTCTGTCAGACGCTAGGATGTCATTTGACAGTTCTCTGTTCTTTGGTGGAGGACTCGGTTTACCTACTTCTGTCAGATGCTAGGATGTCATTTGACAGTTCTCTGTTCTTTGGTGGAGGACTAGGATTACCTATGTCTGTCAGACGCTAGGATGTCATTTGACAGTTCTCTGTTCTTTGGTGGAGGACTCGGTTTACCTATGTCTGTCAGACGCTAGGATGTCATTTGACAGTTCTCTGTTCTTTGGTGGAGGACTCGGTTTACCTATGTCTGTCAGACGCTAGGATATCATTTGACAGTTCTCTGTTCGTTGGTGGAGGACTCGGTTTACCTATGTCTGTCAGACGCTAGGATGTCATTTGACAGTTCTCTGTTCTTTGGTGGAGGACTCGGTTTACCTATGTCTGTCAGACGCTAGGATGTCATTTGACAGTTCTCTGTTCTTTGGTGGAGGACTCGGATTACCTATGACTGTCAGACGCTAGGATGTCTTTTGACAGTTGTCTGTTCTTTGGTGGAGGACTCGGATTACCTATGTCTGTCAGACGCTAGGATGTCATTTGACAGTTCTCTGTTCTTTGGTGGAGGACTCGGTTTACCTATGTCTGTCAGACGCTAGGATGTCATTTGACAGTTCTCTGTTCTTTGGTGGAGGACTCGGTTTACCTATGTCTGTCAGACGCTAGGATGTCATTTGACAGTTCTCTGTTCTTTGGTGGAGGACTCGGTTTACCTATGTCTGTAAGACGCTAGGATGCCATTTGACAGTTCTCTGTTCTTTGGTGGAGGACTCTGTTTACCTATGTCTGTCAGACGCTAGGATGTCATTTGACAGTTCTCTGTTCTTTGGTGGAGGACTCGGTTTACCTCTGTCTGTCAGACGCTAGGATATCATTTGACAGTTCTCTGTTCTTTGGTGGAGGACTCGGTTTACCTATGTCTGTCAGACGCTAGGATGTCATTTGACAGTTCTCTGTTCTTTGGTGGAGGACTCGGTTTACCTATGTCTGTCAGACGCTAGGATGTCATTTCACAGTTCTCTGTTCGTTGATGGAGGACTAGGATTACCTATGTCTGTCAGACGCTAGGATGTCATTTGACATTTCTCTGTTCTATGGTGGAGGACTCGGTTTACCTATATCTATCAGACGCTAGGATGTCATTTGACAGTTCTCTGTTCTTTGGTGGAGGACTCTGTTTACCTATGTCTGTCAGATGCTAGGATGTCATTTGACAGTTCTCTGTTCTTTGGTGGGGGACTAGGGTTACCTATGTCTGTCAGAAGCTAGGATGTCATTTGACAGTTCTCTGTTCTTTGGTGGAGGACTCGGTTTACCTATGTCTGTCAGACGCTAGGATGTCATTTGACAGTTCTCTGTTCTTTGGTGGAGGACTCGGTTTACCTATGTCTGTCAGACACTAGGATGTCATTTGACAGTTCTCTTTTCTTTGGTGGAGGACTCGGTTTACCTATGTCTGTCAGACCCTAGGATGTCATTTGACAGTTCTCTCTTCTTTGGTGGAGGACTCGTTTACCTACTTCTGTCAGATGCTAGGATGTCATTTGACAGTTCTCTGTTCTTTGGTGGAGGACTAGGATTTACTATGTCTGTCAGATGGTAGGATGTCATTTGTCAGTTCTCTGTTCTTTGGTGGAGGACTAGGATTACCTATGTCTGTCAGACGCTAGGATGTCATTTGACAGTTCTCTGTTCTTTGGTGGAGGACTCGGTTTACCTATGTCTGTCAGACGCTAGGACGTCATTTGACAGTTCTCTGTTCTCTGTTCTTTGGTGGAGGACTCGGTTTACCTATGTCTGTCAGACGCTAGGTTGTCATCTGACAGTTCTCTGTTCTTTGGTGGAGGACTCGGTTTACCTATGTCTGTCAGACGCTTGGATGTCATTTGACAGATCTCTGTTCATTGGTGGAGGACTCGGTTTACCTATGTCTGTCAGACGCTAGGATGTCATTTGACAGTTCTCTGTTCTTTGGTGGAGGACTCTGTTTACCTATGTCTGTCAGACGCTAGGATGTCATTTGACAGTTCTCTTTTCTTTGGTGAAGGACTCGGTTTACCTATGTCTGTCAGACGCTAGGATGTCATTTGACAGTTCTCTGTTCTTTGGTGGAGGACTCGGTTTACCTATGTCTGTCAGACGCTAGGATGTCATTTGAAAGTTCTCTGTTCTTTGGTGGAGGACTCGGTTTACCTATGTCTGTCAGACGCTAGGATGTCATTTGACAGTTCTCTGTTCTTTGGTGGAGGAGTCGGTTTACCTACTTCTGTCAGATGCTAGGATGTCATTTGACACTTCTCTGTTCTTTGGTGGAGGACTAGGATTACCTATGTCTGTCAGATGGTAGGATGTCATTTGACAGTTCTCTGTTCTTTGGTGGAGGACTCGGATTACCTATGTCTGTCAGACGCTAGGATGTCATTTGACAGTTCTCTGTTCTTTGGTGGAGGACTCGGTTTACCTCTGTCTGTCAGACGCTAGGATATCATTTGACAGTTCTCTGTTCTTTGGTGGAGGACTCGGTTTACCTATGTCTGTCAGACGCAAGGATGTCATTTGACAGTTCTCTGTTCTTTGGTGGAGGACTCGGTTTACCTATGTCTGTCAGACGCTAGGATGTCGTTTGACAGTTCTCTGTTCTTTGGTGGAGGACTCGGTTTACCTATGTCTGTCAGACGCTAGGATGTCATTTGACAGTTCTCTGTTCTTTGGTGGAGGACTCGGTTTACCTATGTCTGTCAGACGCTAGGATATCATTTGACAGTTCTCTGTTCTTTGGTGGAGGACTCTGTTTACCTATGTCTGTCAGACGCTAGGATGTCATTTGACAGTTCTCTTTTCTTTGGTGAAGGACTCGGTTTACCTATGTCTGTCAGACGCTAGGTTGTCATTTGACAGTTCTCTGTTCTTTGGTGGAGGTCTCGGTTTACCTATGTCTGTCAGACGCTAGGATGTCATTTGAAAGTTCTCTGTTCTTTGGTGGAGGACTCGGTTTACCTATGTCTGTCAGACGCTAGGATGTCATTTGACAGTTCTCTGTTCTTTGGTGGAGGACTCGGTTTACCTACTTCTGTCAGATGCTGGGATGTCATTTGACAGTTCTCTGTTCTTTGGTGGAGGACTAGGATTACCTATGTCTGTCAGATGCTAGGATGTCATTTGACAGTTCTCTGTTCTTTGGTGGAGGACTAGGATTACCTATGTCTGTCAGATGCTAGGATGTCATTTGTCAGTTCTCTGTTCTTAGGTGGAGGACTAGGATTACCTATGTCTGTCAGACGCTAGGATGTCATTTGACAGTTCTCTGTTCTTTGGTGGAGGACTCGGTTTACCTACTTCTGTCAGATGCTAGGATGTCATTTGACAGTTCTCTGTTCTTTGGTGGAGGACTAGGATTACCTATGTCTGTCAGACGCTAGGATGTCATTTGACAGTTCTCTGTTCTTTGGTGGAGGACTCGGTTTACCTATGTCTGTCAGACGCTAGGATGTCATTTGACAGTTCTCTGTTCTTTGGTGGAGGACTCGGTTTACCTATGTCTGTCAGACGCTAGGATATCATTTGACAGTTCTCTGTTCGTTGGTGGAGGACTCGGTTTACCTATGTCTGTCAGACGCTAGGATGTCATTTGACAGTTCTCTGTTCTTTGGTGGAGGACTCGGTTTACCTATGTCTGTCAGACGCTAGGATGTCATTTGACAGTTCTCTGTTCTTTGTTGGAGGACTCGGTTTACCTCTGTCTGTCAGACGCTAGGATATCATTTGACAGTTCTCTGTTCTTTGGTGGAGGACTCGGTTTACCTATGTCTGTCAGACGCTAGGATGTCATTTGACAGTTCTCTGTTCTTTGGTGGAGGACTCGGTTTACCTATGTCTGTCAGACGCTAGGATGTCATTTCACAGTTCTCTGTTCGTTGATGGAGGACTAGGATTACCTATGTCTGTCAGACGCTAGGATGTCATTTGACATTTCTCTGTTCTATGGTGGAGGACTCGGTTTACCTATATCTATCAGACGCTAGGATGTCATTTGACAGTTCTCTGTTCTTTGGTGGAGGACTCTGTTTACCTATGTCTGTCAGATGCTAGGATGTCATTTGACAGTTCTCTGTTCTTTGGTGGGGGACTAGGGTTACCTATGTCTGTCAGAAGCTAGGATGTCATTTGACAGTTCTCTGTTCTTTGGTGGAGGACTCGGTTTACCTATGTCTGTCAGACGCTAGGATGTCATTTGACAGTTCTCTGTTCTTTGGTGGAGGACTCTGTTTACCTATGTCTGTCAGACGCTAGGATATCATTTGACAGTTCTCTGTTCTTTGGTGGAGGACTCGGTTTACCTATGTCTGTCAGACGCAAGGATGTCATTTGACAGTTCTCTGTTCTTTGGTGGAGGACTCGGTTTACCTATGTCTGTCAGACGCTAGGATGTCGTTTGACAGTTCTCTGTTCTTTGGTGGAGGAATCGGTTTACCTATGTCTGTCAGACGCTAGGATGTCATTTGACAGTTCTCTGTTCTTTGGTGGAGGACTCGGTTTACCTATGTCTGTCAGACGCTAGGATGTCATTTGACAGTTCTCTGTTCTTTGGTGGAGGACTCGGTTTACCTATGTCTGTCAGACGCTAGGACGTCATTTGACAGTTCTCTGTTCTTTGGTGGAGGACTCGGTTTACCTATGTCTGTCAGACGCTAGGATGTCATTTGACACTTCTCTGTTCTTTGGTGGAGGACTCGGATTACCTATGTCTGTCAGACGCTAGGATGTCATTTGACAGTTCTCTGTTCTTAGGTGGAGGACTCGGACTACTTATGTCTGTCAGACGCTAGGATGTCATTTGACATTTCTCTGTTCTTTAGTGGAGGACTCGGTTTACCTATGTCTGTCAGACGCTAGGATGTCATCTGACAGTTCTCCGTTCTTTGGTGGAGGACTCGGTTTACCTATGTCTGTCAGACGCTAGGATGTCATTTGACAGATCTCTGTTCATTGGTGGAGGACTCGGTTTACCTATGTCTGTCAGACGCTAGGATGTCATTTCACAGTTCTCTGTTCTTTGGTGGAGGACTCGGTTTACCTATGTCTGTCAGACACTAGGATGTCATTTGAAAGTTCTCTGTTCTTTGGTGGAGGACTCGGTTTACCTATGTCTGTCAGACGCTAGGATGTCATTTGACAGTTCTCTGTTCTTTGGTGGAGGAGTCGGTTTACCTACTTCTGTCAGATGCTAGGATGTCATTTGACACTTCTCTGTTCTTTGGTGGAGGACTAGGATTACCTATGTCTGTCAGATGGTAGGATGTCATTTGACAGTTCTCTGTTCTTTGGTGGAGGACTCGGATTACCTATGTCTGTCAGACGCTAGGATGTCATTTGACAGTTCTCTGTTCTTTGGTGGAGGACTCGGTTTACCTCTGTCTGTCAGACGCTAGGATATCATTTGACAGTTCTCTGTTCTTTGGTGGAGGACTCGGTTTACCTATGTCTGTCAGACGCTAGGATGTCATTTGACAGTTCTCTGTTCTTTGGTGGAGGACTCGGTTTACCTATGTCTGTCAGATGCTAGGATGTCATTTCACAGTTCTCTGTTCGTTGATGGAGGACTAGGATTACCTATGTCTGTCAGACGCTAGGATGTCATTTGACAGTTCTCCGTTCTTTGGTGGAGGACTCGGTTTACCTATGTCTGTCAGACGCTAGGATGTCATTTGACAGTTCTCTGTTCTTTGGTGGAGGACTCGGTTTACCTATGTCTGTCAGACGCTAGGATGTCATTTGACAGTTCTGTGTTCTATGGTGGAGGACTCGGTTTACCTATATCTATCAGACGCTAGGATGTCATTTGACAGTTCTCTGTTCTTTGGTGGAGGACTCTGTTTACCTATGTCTGTCAGATGCTAGGATGTCATTTGACAGTTCTCTGTTCTTTGGTGGGGGACTAGGATTACCTATGTCTGTCAGAAGCTAGGATGTCATTTGACAGTTTTCTGTTCTTTGGTGGAGGACTAGGATTACCTATGTCTGTCAGACGCTAGGATGTCATTTGACAGTTCTCTGTTCTTAGGTGGAGGACTAGGATTACCTATGTCTGTCAGACGCTAGGATGTCATTTGACAGTTCTCTGTTCTTTGGTGGAGGACTCGGTTTACCTATGTCTGTCAGACGCTAGGATATCATTTGACAGTTCTCTGTTCGTTGGTGGAGGACTCGGTTTACCTATGTCTGTCAGACGCTAGGATGTCATTTGACAGTTCTCTGTTCTTTGGTGGAGGACTCGGTTTACCTATGTCTGTCAGACGCTAGGATGTCATTTGACAGTTCTCTGTTCTTTGGTGGAGGACTCGGTTTACCTATGTCTGTCAGACGCTAGGATATCATTTGACAGTTCTCTGTTCTTTGGTGGAGGACTCGGTTTACCTATGTCTGTCAGACGCAAGGATGTCATTTGACAGTTCTCTGTTCTTTGGTGGAGGACTCGGTTTACCTATGTCTGTCAGACGCTAGGATGTCGTTTGACAGTTCTCTGTTCTTTGGTGGAGGACTCGGTTTACCTATGTCTGTCAGACGCTAGGATGTCATTTGACAGTTCTCTGTTCTTTGGTGGAGGACTCGGTTTACCTATGTCTGTCAGACGCTAGGATATCATTTGATAGTTCTCTGTTCTTTGGTGGAGGACTCGGTTTACCTATGTCTGTCAGACGCTAGGATGTCATTTGACAGTTCTCTGTTCTTTGGTGGAGGACTCGGTTTACCTATGTCTTTCAGACGCAAGCATGTCATTTGACAGTTCTCTGTTCTTTGGTGGAGGACTCGGTTTACCTATGTCTGTCAGACGCTAGGACGTCATTTGACAGTTCTCTGTTCTTTGGTGGAGGACTCGGTTTACCTATGTCTGTCAGACGCTAGGATGTCATTTGACAGTTCTCTGTTCTTTGGTGGAGGACTCGGATTACTTATGTCTGTCAGACGCTAGGATGTCATTTGACAGTTCTCTGTTCTTAGGTGGAGGACTCGGACTACTTATGTCTGTCAGACGCTAGGATGTCATTTGACAGTTCTCTGTTCTTTGGTGGAGGACTCGGTTTACCTATGTCTGTCAGACGCTAGGATGTCATCTGACAGTTCTCTGTTCTTTGTTGGAGGACTCGGTTTACCTATGTCTGTCAGACGCTAGGATGTCATTTGACAGATCTCTGTTCATTGGTGGAGGACTCGGTTTACCTATGTCTGTCAGACGCTAGGATGTCATTTGACAGTTCTCTGTTCTTTGGTGGAGGACTCGGTTTACCTATGTCTGTCAGACGCTAGGATGTCATTTGACAGTTCTCTGTTCTTTGGTGGAGGACTCGGTTTACCTACTTCTGTCAGATGCTAGGATGTCATTTGACAGTTCTCTGTTCTTTTTTGGAGGACTAGGATTACCTATGTCTGTCAGATGCTAGGATGTCATTTGACAGTTCTCTGTTCTTTGGTGGAGGACTAGGATTACCTATGTCTGTCAGATGCTAGGATGTCATTTGTCAGTTCTCTGTTCTTTGGTGGAGGACTAGGATTACCTATGTCTGTCAGACGCTAGGATGTCATTTGACAGTTCTCTGTTCTTTGGTGGAGGACTCGGTTTACCTTTGTCTGTCAGACGCTAGGATGTCATTTGACAGTTCTCTGTTCTTTGGTGGAGGACTCGGTTTACCTTTGTCTGTCAGACGCCAGGATATCATTTGACTGTTCGTTGGTGGAGGACTCGGTTTACCTATGTCTGTCAGACGCTAGGATGTCATTTGACAGTTCTCTGTTCTTTGGTGGAGGACTCGGTTTACCTATGTCTGTCAGACGCAAGCATGTCATTTGAAGGTTCTCTGTTCTTTGGTGGAGGACTCGGTTTACCTATGTCTGTCAGACGCTAGGATATCATTTGACAGTTCTCTGTTCTTTGGTGGAGGACTCGGATTACCTATGTCTGTCAGACGCTAGGATGTCATTTGACACTTCTCTGTTCTTTGGTGGAGGACTCGGTTTACCTCTGTCTGTCAGACGCTAGGATATCATTTGACAGTTCTCTGTTCTTTGGTGGAGGACTCGGTTTACCTATGTCTGTCAGACGCTAGGATGTCATTTGACAGTTCTCTGTTCTTTGGTGGAGGACTCGGTTTACCTATGTCTGTCAGACGCTAGGATGTCATTTCACAGTTCTCTGTTCGTTGATGGAGGACTAGGATTACCTATGTCTGTCAGACGCTAGGATGTCATTTGACAGTTCTCCGTTCTTTGGTGGAGGACTCGGTTTACCTATGTCTGTCAGACGCTAGTATGTCATTTGACAGTTCTCTGTTCTTTGGTGGAGGACTCGGATTACCTATGTCTGTCAGACGCTAGGATGTCATTTGACAGTTCTCTGTTCTTAGGTGGAGGACTCGGACTACTTATGTCTGTCAGACGCTAGGATGTCATTTGACAGATCTCTGTTCATTGGTGGAGGACTCGGTTTACCTATGTCTGTCAGACGCTAGGATGTCATTTGACAGTTCTCTGTTCTTTGGTGGAGGACTCGGTTTACCTATGTCTGTCAGACGCTAGGATGTCATTTGACAGTTCTCTGTTCTTTGGTGGAGGACTCGGTTTACCTACTTCTGTCAGATGCTAGGATGTCATTTGACAGTTCTCTGTTCTTTTTTGGAGGACTAGGATTACCTATGTCTGTCAGATGCTAGGATGTCATTTGACAGTTCTCTGTTCTTTGGTGGAGGACTAGGATTACCTATGTCTGTCAGATGCTAGGATGTCATTTGTCAGTTCTCTGTTCTTTGGTGGAGGACTAGGATTACCTATGTCTGTCAGACGCTAGGATGTCATTTGACAGTTCTCTGTTCTTTGGTGGAGGACTCGGTTTACCTTTGTCTGTCAGACGCTAGGATGTCATTTGACAGTTCTCTGTTCTTTGGTGGAGGACTCGGTTTACCTTTGTCTGTCAGACGCTAGGATATCATTTGACAGTTCTCTGTTCGTTGGTGGAGGACTCGGTTTACCTATGTCTGTCAGACGCTAGGATGTCATTTGACAGTTCTCTGTTCTTTGGTGGAGGACTCGGTTTACCTATGTCTGTCAGACGCAAGCATGTCATTTGACAGTTCTCTGTTCTTTGGTGGAGGACTCGGTTTACCTATGTCTGTCAGACGCTAGGATGTCATTTGACAGTTCTCTGTTCTTTGGTGGAGGACTCGGTTTACCTATGTCTGTCAGACGCTAGGATGCCATTTGACAGTTCTCTGTTCTTTTGTGGAGGACTCGGATTACCTATGTCTGTCAGACGCTAGGATGTCATTTGACAGTTCTCTGTTCTTTGGTGGAGGACTCGGATTACTTATGTCTGTCAGACGCTAGGATGTCATTTGACAGTTCTCTGTTCTTTGGTGGAGGACTCGGTTTATCTATGTCTGTCAGACGCTAAGATGTCATCTGACAGTTCTCTGTTCTTTGGTGGAGGACTCGGTTTACCTATGTCTGTCATACGCTAGGATGTCATTTGACAGTTCTCTGTTCTTTGGTGGAGGACTCGGTTTACCTATGTCTGTCAGACGCTAGGATTACATTTGACAGTTCTCTGTTCTTTGGTGGAGGACACGGTTTACCTATGTCTGTCAGACGCTAGGATGTCATTTGACAGTTCTCTGTTCTTTGGTGGAGGACTCGGTTTACCTATGGCTGACAGACGCTAGGATATCATTTGACAGTTCTCTGTTCATTGGTGGAGGACTCGGATTACCTATGTCTGTCAGACGCTAGGATGTCATTTGACAGTTCTCTGTTCTTTGGTGGAGGACTCGGTTTACCTATGTCTGTCAGACGCTAGGATGTCATCTGACAGTTCTCTGTTCTTTGGTGGAGGACTTGGTTTACCTATGTCTGTCAGACGCTAGGATGTCATTTGACAGACCTCTGTTCATTGGTGGAGGACTCGGTTTACCTATGTCTGTCAGACGCTATGATGTCATTTGACAGTTCTCTGTTCTTTGGTGGAGGACTCGGTTAACCTATGTCTGTCAGACGCTAGGATGTCATTTGACAGTTCTCTGTTCTTTGGTGGAGGACTCGGTTTACCTATGTCTGTCAGACGCTAGGATGTCATTTGAAAGTTCTCTGTTCTTTGGTGGAGGACTCGGTTTACCTATGTTTGTCAGACGCTAGGATGTCATTTGACAGTTCTCTGTTCTTTGGTGGAGGACTCGGTTTACCTACTTCTGTCAGATGCTAGGATGTCATTTGACAGTTCTCTGTTCTTTGGTGGAGGACTAGGATTACCTATGTCTGTCAGACGCTAGGATGTCATTTGACAGTTCTCTGTTCTTTGGTGGATGACTCGGATTACCTATGTCTGTCAGACGCTAGGATGTCATTTGACAGTTCTCTGTTCTTTGGTGGGGGACTCGGATTACTTATGTCTGTCAGACGCTAGGATGTCATTTGACAGTTCTCTGTTCTTTGGTGGAGGACTCGGTTTACCTATGTCCGTCAGACGCTAGGATGTCATTTGACAGTTCTCTGTTCTTTGGTGGAGGACTCGGTTTACCTATGTCTGTTAGACGCAAGGATGTCATTTGACAGTTCTCTGTTCTTTGGTGGAGGACTCGGTTTACCTGTGTCTGTCAGACGCTAGGATGTCATTTGACAGTTCTCTGTTCTTTGGTGGAGGACTCGGTTTACCTATGTCTGTCAGACGCTAGGATGTCATTTGACAGTTCTGTGTTCTTTCGTGGAGGACTGGGTTTAGCTATGTCTGTCAGACGCTAGGATGTCATTTGACAGTTCTCTGTTCTATGGTGGAGGACTCGGTTTACCTATATCTATCAGACGCTAGGATGTCATTTGACAGTTCTCTGTTCTTTGGTGGAGGACTCTGTTTACCTATGTCTGTCAGATGCTAGGATGTCATTTGACAGTTCTCTGTTCTTTGGTGGGGGACTAGGATTACCTATGTCTGTCAGAAGCTAGGATGTCATTTGACAGTTTTCTGTTCTTTGGTGGAGGACTAGGATTACCTATGTCTGTCAGATGCTAAGATGTCATTTGACAGTTCTCTGTTCTTTGGTGGAGGACTAAGATTACTTATGTCTGTCACACGCTAGGATGTCATTTGACAGTTCTCTGTTCTTTAGTGGAGGACTCGGTTTATCTATGTCTGTCAGACGCTAGGATGTTGTTTGACAGTTCTCTGTTCTTGGTGGAGGACTCGGTTTACCTATGTCTGTCAGACGCTAGGATGTCATTTGACAGTTCTCTGTTCTTTGGTGGAGGACTCGGTTTACCTATGTCTGTCAGACGCTAGGATATCATTTGACAGTTCTCTGTTTTTTGGTGGAGGACTCGGTTTACCTATGTCTGTCAGACGCTAGGATGTCATTTGACAGTTCTCTGTTCTTTGGTGGAGGACTCGGTTTACCTATGTCTGTCAGACGCTAGGATGTCATTTGACAGTTCTCTGTTCTTTGGTGGAGGACTCGGTTCACCTATGTCTGTCAGACGCTAGGATGTCATTTGACAGTTCTCTGTTCTTTGGTGGAGGACTCGGTTTACCTATGTCTGTCAGACGCTAGGATGTCATTTGACAGTTCTCAGTTCTTTGGTGGAGGACTCGGTTTACCTATGTCTGTCAGACGCTAGGATGTCATTTGAAAGTTCTCTGTTCTTTGGTGGAGGACTCGGTTTACCTATGTCTGTCAGACGCTAGGATGTCATTTGACAGTTCTCTGTTCTTTGGTGGAGGACTCGGTTTACCTACTTCTGTCAGATGCTAGGATGTCATTTGACAGTTCTCTGTTCTTTGGTGGAGGACTCGGATTACCTTTGTCTGTCAGATGCTAGGATGTCATTTGACAGTTCTCTGTTCTTTGGTGGAGGACTAGGATTACCTATGTCTGTCAGACGCTAGGATGTCATTTGACAGTTCTCTGTTCTTTGGTGGAGGACTAGGATTACCTATGTCTGTCAGACGCTAGGATGTCATTTGACAGTTCTCTGTTCTTTGGTGGAGGACTCGGTTTACCTATGTCTGTCAGACGCTAGGATGTCATTTGACAGTTCTCTGTTCTTTGGTGGAGGACTCTGTTTACCTATGTCTGTCAGACGCTAGGATATCATTTGACAGTTGTCTGTTCTTTGGTGGAGGAGTCGGTTTACCTATGTCTGTCAGACGCTAGGATGTCATTTGACAGTTCTCTGTTCTTTGGTGGACGACTCGGTTTACCTATGTCTGTCAGACGCAAGCATGACATTTGACAGTTCTCTGTTCTTTGGTGGAGGACTCGGTTTACCTATGTCTGTCAGACGCTAGGATGTCATTTGACAGTTCTCTGTTCTATGGTGGAGGACTCGGTTTACCTATGTCTGTCAGACGCTAGGATGTCATTTCACAGTTCTCTGTTCTTTGGTGGAGGACTCGGATTACCTATGTCTGTCAGACGCTAGGATGTCATTTGACAGTTCTCTGTTCTTTGGTGGAGGACTCGGTTTACCTACTTCTGTCAGATGCTAGGATGTCATTTGACAGTTCTCTGTTCTTTGGTGGAGGACTAGGATTACCTATGTCTGTCAGACGCTAGGATGTCATTTGACAGTTCTCTGTTCTTTTGGTGGAGGACTAGGATTACCTATGTCTGTCAGATGCTAGGATGTCATTTGACAGTTCTCTGTTCTTTGGTGGAGGACTCGGTTTACGTATGTCTGTCAGACGCTATTATGTCATTTGACAGTTCTCTGTTCTATGGTGGAGGACTCTGTTTACCTATATCTATCAGACGCAAGCATGTCATTTGACAGTTCTCTGTTCTTTGGTGGAGGACTCGGTTTACCTATGTCTGTCAGACGCTAGGATGTCATTTGACAGTTCTCTGTTCTTTGGTGGAGGACACGGTTTACCTAAGTCTGTCAGACGCTAGGATGTCATTTGACAGTTCTCTGTTCTTTGGTGGAGGACTCGGATTACCTATGTCTGTCAGACGCTAGGATGTCATTTGACAGTTCTCTGTTCTTTGCTGGGGGACTCGGATTACTTATGTGTGTCAGACGCTAGGATGTCATTTGACAGTTCTCTGTTCTTTGGTGGAGGACTCGGTTTACCTATGTCCGTCAGACGCTAGGATGTCATTTGACAGTTCTCTGTTCTTTGGTGGAGGACTCGGTTTACCTATGTCTGTTAGACGCTAGGATGTCATTTGACAGTTCTCTGTTCTTTGGTGGAGGACTCGGTTTACCTGTGTCTGTCAGACGCTAGGATGTCATTTGACAGTTCTCTGTTCTTTGGTGGAGGACTCGGTTTACCTATGTCTGTCAGACGCTAGGCTGTCATTTGACAGTTCTCTGTACTTTGGTGGAGGACTCGGTTTACCTATGTCTTCCAGACGCTAGGATGTCATTTGACAGTTCTCTGTTCTTTGGTGGAGGACTCGGTTTACCTATGTCTGTCAGACGCAAGCATGTCATTTGAAGGTTCTCTGTTCTTTGGTGGAGGACTCGGTTTACCTATGTCTGTCAGACGCTAGGATATCATTTGACAGTTCTCTGTTCTTTGGTGGAGGACTCTGTTTACCTATGTCTGTCAGATGCTAGGATGTCATTTGACAGTTCTCTGTTCTTTGGTGGGGGACTAGGATTACCTATGTCTGTCAGAAGCTAGGATGTCATTTGACAGTTCTCTGTTCTTTGGTGGAGGACTCGGTTTACCTATGTCTGTCAGACGCTAGGATATCATTTGACAGTTCTCTGTTCTTTGGTGGAGGACTCGGATTACCTATGTCTGTCAGACGCTAGGATGTCATTTGACAGTTCTCTGTTCTTAGGTGGAGGACTCGGACTACTTATGTCTGTCAGACGCTAGGATGTCATTTGACAGTTCTCTGTTCTTTGGTGGAGGACTCGGTTTACCTATGTCTGTCAGACGCTAGGATGTCATCTGACAGTTCTCTGTTCTTTGGTGGAGGACTCGGTTTACCTATGTCTGTCAGACGCTAGGATGTCATTTGACAGATCTCTGTTCATTGGTGGAGGACTCGGTTTACCTATGTCTGTCAGACGCTAGGATGTCATTTGACAGTTCTCTGTTCTTTGGTGGAGGACTCGGTTTACCTATGTCTGTCAGACGCTAGGATGTCATTTGACAGTTCTCTGTTCTTTGGTGGAGGACTCGGTTTACCTACTTCTGTCAGATGCTAGGATGTCATTTGACAGTTCTCTGTTCTTTTTTGGAGGACTAGGATTACCTATGTCTGTCAGATGCTAGGATGTCATTTGACAGTTCTCTGTTCTTTGGTGGAGGACTAGGATTACCTATGTCTGTCAGATGCTAGGATGTCATTTGTCAGTTCTCTGTTCTTTGGTGGAGGACTAGGATTACCTATGTCTGTCAGACGCTAGGATGTCATTTGACAGTTCTCTGTTCTTTGGTGGAGGACTCGGTTTACCTACTTCTGTCAGACGCTAGGATGTCATTTGACAGTTCTCTGTTCTTTGGTGGAGGACTCGGTTTACCTATGTCTGTCAGACGCTAGGATGTCATTTGACAGTTCTCTGTTCTTTGGTGGAGGACTAGGATTACCTATGTCTGTCAGACGCAAGGATGTCATTTGACAGTTCTCTGTTCTTTGGTGGAGGACTAGGATTACCTATGTCTGTCAGACGCTAGGATGTCATTTGACAGTTCTCTGTTCTTTGGTGAAGGACTCGGTTTACCTATGTCTGTCAGAGGCTAGGATGTCATTTGATAGTTCTCTGTTCTGTGGTGGAGGACTCGGTTTACCTATGTCTGTCAGACGTTAGGATGTCATTTGACAGTTATCTGTTCTTTGGTGGAGGACTAGGATTACCTATGTCTGTCAGACGCTAGGATGTCATTTGACAGTTCTCTGTTCTTTGGTGGAGGACTCGGTTTACCCATGTCTGTCAGACGCTAGGATTACATTTGACAGTTCTCTGTTCTTTGGTGGAGGACTCGGATTACCTATGTCTGTCAGACGCTAGGATGTCATTTGACAGTTCTCTGTTCTTTGGTGGAGGACTCGGTTTACCTATGTCTTTCAGACGCAAGCATGTCATCTGACAGTTCTCTGTTCTTTGGTGGAGGACTCGGTTTACCTATGTCTGTCAGACGCTAGGATGTCATTTGACAGTTCTCTGTTCTTTGGTGGAGGACTAGGATTACCTATGTCTGTCAGACGCTAGGATGTCATTTGACAGTTCTCTGTTCTTTGGTGGAGGACTAGGATTACCTATGTCTGTCAGACGCTAGGATGTCATTTGACAGTTCTCTGTTCTTTGGTGGAGGACTCGGTTTCCCTATGTCTGTCAGACGCTAGGATGTCATTTGACAGTTCTCTGTTCTTTGGTGGAGGACTCGGTTTACCTATGTCTGTCAGACGCTAGATTGTCATTTGACAGTTCTCTGTTCTTTGGTGGAGGACTCGGTTTACCTATGTCTGTCAGACGCTAGGATATCATTTGACAGTTCTCTGTTCTTTGGTGGAGGACTCGGTTTACCTATGTCTGTCAGACGCTAGGATGTCATTTGACAGTTCTCTGTTCTTTGGTGGAGGACTCGGTGTACCTATGTCTGTCAGACGCTAGGATGTCATTTCACAGTTCTCTGTTCTTTGGTGGAGGACTAGAATTACCTATGTCTGTCAGAAGCTAGGATGTCATTTGACAGTTTTCTGTTCTTTGGTGGAGGACTAGGATTACCTATGTCTGTCAGACGCTAGGATGTCATTTGGCAGTTCTCTGTTCTTTGGTGGAGGACTAAGATCACTTATGTCTGTCAGACGCTAGGATGTCGTTAGACAGTTCTCTGTTCTTTGGTGGAGGACTCGGTTTACCTATGTCTGTTAGACGCTAGGATGTCATTTGACAGTTTTCTGTTCTTTGGTGGAGGACTCGGTTTACCTATGTCTGTCAGACGCTAGGATGTCGTTTGACAGTTCTCTGTTCTTTGGTGGAGGACTCGGTTTACCTATGTCTGTCAGACGCTAGGATGTCATTTGGCAGTTCTCTGTTCTTTGGTGGAGGACTAAGATCACTTATGTCTGTCAGACGCTAGGATGTCGTTAGACAGTTCTCTGTTCTTTGGTGGAGGACTCGGTTTACCTATGTCTGTCAGACGCTAGGATGTCATTTGACAGTTCTCTGTTCTTTGGTGGAGGACTCGGTTTAGCTATGTCTGTCAGACGCTAGGATATCATTTGACAGTTCTCTGTTCTTTGGTGGAGGACTCGGTTTACCTATGTCTGTCAGACGCTAGGATGTCATTTGACAGTTCTCTGTTCTTTGGTGGAGGACTCGGTTTACCTATGTCTGTCAGACGCTAGGATGTCATTTGACAGTTCTCTGTTCTTTGGTGGAGGACTCGGTTTACCTATGTCTGTCAGACGCTAGGATGTCATCTGACAGTTCTATGTTCTTTGGTGGAGGACTCGGTTTACCTATGTCTGTCAGACGCTAGGATGTCATTTGACACTTCTCTTTTCTTTGGTGGAGGACTCGGTTTACCTATGTCTGTCAGACGCTAGGATGTCATTTGACAGTTCTCTGTTCTTTGGTGGAGGACTCGGTTTACCTATGTCTGTCAGACGCTAGATTGTCATTTGACAGTTCTCTGTTCTTTGGTGGAGGGTTCGGATTACCTATGTCTGACAGACGCTAGGATGTCATTTGACAGTTCTCTGTTCTTTGGTGGAGGACTCGGTTTACCTATGTCTGTCAGACGCTAGGATGTCATTTCACAGTTCTCTATTCGTTGATGGAGGACTAGGATTACCTATGTCTGTCAGACGCTAGGATGTCATTTGACAGTTCTCTGTTCTTTGGTGGAGGACTCGGTTTATCCATGTCTATCAGACGCTAGGATGTCATTTCACAGTTCTCTGTTCGTTGATGGAGGACTAGGATTACCTATGTCTGTGAGACGCTAGGATGTCATTTGACAGTTCTCCGTTCTTTGGTGGAGGACTCGGTTTACCTATGTCTGTCAGACGCTAGGATGTCATTTGACAGTTCTCTGTTCTATGGTGGAGGACTCGGTTTACCTATATCTATCAGACGCTAGGATGTCATTTGACAGTTCTCTGCTCTTTGGTGGAGGACTCTGTTTACCTATGTCTGTCAGAAGCTAGGATGTCATTTGACAGTTCTCTGTTCTTTGGTGGAGGACTCGGTTTACCTATGTCTGTCAGACGCTAGGATATCATTTGACAGTTCTCTGTTCTTTGGTGGAGGACTCGGATTACCTATGTCTGTCAGACGCTAGGATGTCATTTGACAGTTCTCTGTTCTTAGGTGGAGGACTCGGACTACTTATGTCTGTCAGACGCTAGGATGTCATTTGACAGTTCTCTGTTCTTTGGTGGAGGACTCGGTTTACCTATGTCTGTCAGACGCTAGGATGTCATCTGACAGTTCTCTGTTCTTTGGTGGAGGACTCGGTTTACCTATGTCTGTCAGACGCTAGGATGTCATTTGACAGATCTCTGTTCATTGGTGGAGGACTCGGTTTACCTATGTCTGTCAGACGCTAGGATGTCATTTGACAGTTCTCTGTTCTTTGGTGGAGGACTCGGTTTACCTATGTCTGTCAGACGCTAGGATGTCATTTGACAGTTCTCTGTTCTTTGGTGGAGGACTCGGTTTACCTACTTCTGTCAGATGCTAGGATGTCATTTGACAGTTCTCTGTTCTTTTTTGGAGGACTAGGATTACCTATGTCTGTCAGATGCTAGGATGTCATTTGACAGTTCTCTGTTCTTTGGTGGAGGACTAGGATTACCTATGTCTGTCAGATGCTAGGATGTCATTTGTCAGTTCTCTGTTCTTTGGTGGAGGACTAGGATTACCTATGTCTGTCAGACGCTAGGATGTCATTTGACAGTTCTCTGTTCTTTGGTGGAGGACTCGGTTTACCTACTTCTGTCAGACGCTAGGATGTCATTTGACAGTTCTCTGTTCTTTGGTGGAGGACTCGGTTTACCTATGTCTGTCAGACGCTAGGATGTCATTTGACAGTTCTCTGTTCTTTGGTGGAGGACTAGGATTACCTATGTCTGTCAGACGCAAGGATGTCATTTGACAGTTCTCTGTTCTTTGGTGGAGGACTAGGATTACCTATGTCTGTCAGACGCTAGGATGTCATTTGACAGTTCTCTGTTCTTTGGTGAAGGACTCGGTTTACCTATGTCTGTCAGAGGCTAGGATGTCATTTGATAGTTCTCTGTTCTGTGGTGGAGGACTCGGTTTACCTATGTCTGTCAGACGTTAGGATGTCATTTGACAGTTATCTGTTCTTTGGTGGAGGACTAGGATTACCTATGTCTGTCAGACGCTAGGATGTCATTTGACAGTTCTCTGTTCTTTGGTGGAGGACTCGGTTTACCTATGTCTGTCAGACGCTAGGATTACATTTGACAGTTCTCTGTTCTTTGGTGGAGGACTCGGATTACCTATGTCTGTCAGACGCTAGGATGTCATTTGACAGTTCTCTGTTCTTTGGTGGAGGACTCGGTTTACCTATGTCTGTCAGACGCTAGGATGTCATCTGACAGTTCTCTGTTCTTTGGTGGAGGACTCGGTTTACCTATGTCTGTCAGACGCTAGGATATCATTTGACAGTTCTCTGTTCTTTGGTGGAGGACTCGGTTTACCTATGTCTGTCAGACGCTAGGATGTCATTTGACAGTTCTCTGTTCTTTGGTGGAGGACTCGGTGTACCTATGTCTGTCAGACGCTAGGATGTCATTTCACAGTTCTCTGTTCTTTGGTGGAGGACTAGAATTACCTATGTCTGTCAGAAGCTAGGATGTCATTTGACAGTTTTCTGTTCTTTGGTGGAGGACTAGGATTACCTATGTCTGTCAGACGCTAGGATGTCATTTGGCAGTTCTCTGTTCTTTGGTGGAGGACTAAGATCACTTATGTCTGTCAGACGCTAGGATGTCGTTAGACAGTTCTCTGTTCTTTGGTGGAGGACTCGGTTTACCTATGTCTGTTAGACGCTAGGATGTCATTTGACAGTTTTCTGTTCTTTGGTGGAGGACTCGGTTTACCTATGTCTGTCAGACGCTAGGATGTCGTTTGACAGTTCTCTGTTCTTTGGTGGAGGACTCGGTTTACCTATGTCTGTCAGACGCTAGGATGTCATTTGGCAGTTCTCTGTTCTTTGGTGGAGGACTAAGATCACTTATGTCTGTCAGACGCTAGGATGTCGTTAGACAGTTCTCTGTTCTTTGGTGGAGGACTCGGTTTACCTATGTCTGTCAGACGCTAGGATGTCATTTGACAGTTCTCTGTTCTTTGGTGGAGGACTCGGTTTAGCTATGTCTGTCAGACGCTAGGATATCATTTGACAGTTCTCTGTTCTTTGGTGGAGGACTCGGTTTACCTATGTCTGTCAGACGCTAGGATGTCATTTGACAGTTCTCTGTTCTTTGGTGGAGGACTCGGTTTACCTATGTCTGTCAGACGCTAGGATGTCATTTGACAGTTCTCTGTTCTTTGGTGGAGGACTCGGTTTACCTATGTCTGTCAGACGCTAGGATGTCATCTGACAGTTCTATGTTCTTTGGTGGAGGACTCGGTTTACCTATGTCTGTCAGACGCTAGGATGTCATTTGACACTTCTCTTTTCTTTGGTGGAGGACTCGGTTTACCTATGTCTGTCAGACGCTAGGATGTCATTTGACAGTTCTCTGTTCTTTGGTGGAGGACTCGGTTTACCTATGTCTGTCAGACGCTAGATTGTCATTTGACAGTTCTCTGTTCTTTGGTGGAGGGTTCGGATTACCTATGTCTGACAGACGCTAGGATGTCATTTGACAGTTCTCTGTTCTTTGGTGGAGGACTCGGTTTACCTATGTCTGTCAGACGCTAGGATGTCATTTCACAGTTCTCTATTCGTTGATGGAGGACTAGGATTACCTATGTCTGTCAGACGCTAGGATGTCATTTGACAGTTCTCTGTTCTTTGGTGGAGGACTCGGTTTATCCATGTCTATCAGACGCTAGGATGTCATTTCACAGTTCTCTGTTCGTTGATGGAGGACTAGGATTACCTATGTCTGTGAGACGCTAGGATGTCATTTGACAGTTCTCCGTTCTTTGGTGGAGGACTCGGTTTACCTATGTCTGTCAGACGCTAGGATGTCATTTGACAGTTCTCTGTTCTATGGTGGAGGACTCGGTTTACCTATATCTATCAGACGCTAGGATGTCATTTGACAGTTCTCTGCTCTTTGGTGGAGGACTCTGTTTACCTATGTCTGTCAGATGTTAGGATGTCATTTGACAGTTCTCTGTTCTTTGGTGGAGGACTAGAATTACCTATGTCTGTCAGAAGCTAGGATGTCATTTGACAGTTTTCTGTCCTTTGGTGGAGGACTAGGATTACCTATGTCTGTCAGACGCTACGATGTCATTTGACAGTTCTCTGTTCTATGGTGGAGTACTCGGTTTACCTATGTCTGTCAGACGCAAGGATGTCATTTGACAGTTCTCTGTTCTTTGGTGGAGGACTCGGTTTACCTATGTCTGTCAGACGCTAGGATGTCGTTTGACAGTTCTGTGTTCTTTGGTGGAGGACTCGGTTTACCTATGTCTGTCAGACGCTAGGATGTCATTTGACAGTTCTCTGTTCTTTGGTGGAGGACTCGGTTTACCTATGTCTGTCAGACGCAAGCATGTCATTTGACAGTTCTCTGTTCTTTGGAGGAGGACTCGGTTTACCTATGTCTGTCAGACGCTAGGACGTCATTTGACAGTTCTCTGTTCTTTGGTGGAGGACTCGGTTTACCTATGTCTGTCAGACGCTAGGATGTCATCTGACAGTTCTCTGTTCTTTGGTGGAGGACTCGGTTTACCTATGTCTGTCAGACGCTAGGATGTCATTTGACAGTTCTCTGTTCTTTGGTGGAGGACTCGGTTTACCTATGTCTGTCAGACGCTAGGATGTCATTTGACAGTTCTCTGTTCTTTGGTGGAGGACTCGGTTTACCTATGTCTGTCAGACGCTAGGATGTCATTTGACAGTTCTCTGTTCTTTGGTGGAGGACTCGGTTTACCTATGTCTGTCAGACGCTAGGATGTCATTTGACAGATCTCTGTTCTTTGGTGGAGGACTCGGTTTACCAATGTCTGTCAGACGCTAGGATGTCATTTGACAGTTCTCTGTTCTTTGGTGGAGATCTCGGTTTACCTATGTCTGTCAGACGCTAGGATGTCATTTGACAGTTTTCTTTAGTGGAGGACTAGGATTACCTATGTCTGTCAGACGCTAGGATGTCATTTGACAGTTCTCTGTTCTTTGGTGGAGGACTCGGTTTACCTATGTCTGTCAGACGCTAGGATGTCATTTGACAGTTCTCTGTTCTTTGGTGGAGGACTCGGTTTACCTATGTCTGTCAGACGCAAGCATGTCATTTGACAGTTCTCTGTTCTTTGGTGGAGGACTCGGTTTACCTATGTCTGTCAGACGCTAGGATGTCATTTGACAGTTCTCTGTTCTTTGGTGGAGGACTCGGTTTACCTATGTCTGTCAGACGCTAGGATGTCATTTCACAGTTCTCTGTTCGTTGATGGAGGACTAGGATTACCTATGTCTGTCAGACGCTAGGATGTCATTTGACAGTTCTCTGTTCTTTGGTGGAGGACTCTGTTTACCTATGCCTGTCAGATGCTAGGATGTCATTTGACAGTTCTCTGTTCTTTGGTGGAGGACTAGAATTACCTATGTCTGTCAGAAGCTAGGATGTCATTTGACAGTTTTCTGTTCTTTGGTGGAGGACTAGGATTACCTATGTCTGTCAGACGCTAGGATGTCATTTGACAGTTCTCTGTTCTTTGGTGGAGGACTAAGATTACTTATGTCTGTCAGACGCTAGGATGTCATTTGACAGTTCTCCGTTCTTTGGTGGAGGACTCGGTTTACCTATGTCTGTCAGACGCTAGGATGTCGTTTGACAGTTCTCTGTTCTTTGGTGGAGGACTCGGTTTACCTATGTCTGTCAGACGCTAGGATGTCATTTCACAGTTCTCTGTTCGTTGATGGAGGACTAGGATTACCTATGTCTGTCAGACGCTAGGATGTCATTTGACAGTTCTCCGTTCTTTGGTGGAGGACTCGGTTTACCTATGTCTGTCAGACGCTAGGATGTCATTTGACAGTTCTCTGTTCTTTGGTGGAGGACTCGGTTTACCTATGTCTGTCAGACGCTAGGATGTCATTTGACAGTTCTCTGTTCTATGGTGGAGGACTCGGTTTACCTATATCTATCAGACGCTAGGATGTCATTTGACAGTTCTCTGTTCTTTGGTGGAGGACTCGGTTTACCTATGTCTGTCAGACGCTAGGATGTCATTTGACAGTTCTCTGTTCTTTGGTGGAGGACTCGGTTTACCTATGTCTGTCAGACGCAAGCATGTCATTTGACAGTTCTCTGTTCTTTGGTGGAGGACTCGGTTTACCTATGTCTGTCAGACGCTAGGATGTCATTTGACAGTTCTCTGTTCTTTGGTGGAGGACTCGGTTTACCTATGTCTGTCAGACGCTAGGATGTCATTTGACAGTTCTCTGTTCTTTGGTGGAGGACTCGGTTTACCTATGTCTGTCAGACGCTAGGATGTCATTTGACAGTTCTCTGTTCTTTGGTGGAAGACTCGGTTTACCTATGTCTGTCAGACGCTAGGATGTCGTTTGAAAGTTCTCTGTTCTTTGGTGGAGGACTCGGTTTACCTATGTCTGTCAGACGCTAGGATGTCATTTGACAGTTCTCTGTTCTTTGGTGGAGGACTCGGTTTACCTACTTCTGTCAGATGCTAGGATGTCATTTGACAGTTCTCTGTTCTTTGGTGGAGGACTCTGTTTACCTATGTCTGTCAGACGCTAGGATGTCATTTGACAGTTCTCTGTTCTTTGGTGGAGGACTCGGTTTACCTATGTCTGTCAGACGCTAGGATGTCGTTTGAAAGTTCTCTGTTCTTTGGTGGAGGACTCGGTTTACCTATGTCTGTCAGACGCTAGGATGTCATTTGACAGTTCTCTGTTCTTTGGTGGAGGACTCGGTTTACCTATGTCTGTCAGACGCTAGGATGTCATTTGACAGTTCTCTGTTCTTTGGTGGAGGACTCGGTTTACCTATGTCTGTCAGACGCTAGGATGTCATTTGACAGTTCTCTGTTCTTTGGTGGAGGACTCGGTTTACCTACTTCTGTCAGACGCTAGGATGTCATTTGACAGTTCTCTGTTCTTTGGTGGAGGACTCGGTTTACCTATGTCTGTCAGACGCTAGGATGTCATTTGACAGTTCTCTGTTCTTTGGTGGAGGACTAGGATTACCTATGTCTGTCAGACGCAAGGATGTCATTTGACAGTTCTCTGTTCTTTGGTGGAGGACTAGGATTAGCTATGTCTGTCAGACGCTAGGATGTCATTTGACAGTTCTTTGTTCTTTGGTGAAGGACTCGGTTTACCTATGTCTGTCAGACGCTAGGATGTCATTTGATAGTTCTCTGTTCTGTGGTGGAGGACTCGGTTTACCTATGTCTGTCAGACGCTAGGATGTCATTTGACAGTTATCTGTTCTTTGGTGGAGGACTAGGATTACCTATGTCTGTCAGACGCTAGGATGTCATTTGACAGTTCTCTGTTCTTTGGTGGAGGACTCGGTTTACCTACTTCTGTCAGACGCTAGGATGTCATTTGACAGTTCTCTGTTCTTTGGTGGAGGACTCGGTTTACCTATGTCTGTCAGACGCTAGGATGTCATTTGACAGTTCTCTGTTCTTTGGTGGAGGACTAGGATTACCTATGTCTGTCAGACGCAAGGATGTCATTTGACAGTTCTCTGTTCTTTGGTGGAGGACTAGGATTACCTATGTCTGTCAGACGCTAGGATGTCATTTGACAGTTCTCTGTTCTTTGGTGAAGGACTCGGTTTACCTATGTCTGTCAGAGGCTAGGATGTCATTTGATAGTTCTCTGTTCTGTGGTGGAGGACTCGGTTTACCTATGTCTGTCAGACGTTAGGATGTCATTTGACAGTTATCTGTTCTTTGGTGGAGGACTAGGATTACCTATGTCTGTCAGACGCTAGGATGTCATTTGACAGTTCTCTGTTCTGTGGTGGAGGACTCGGTTTACCTATGTGTGTCAGACGCTAGGATGTCATTTGACAGTTCTCTGTTCTTTGGTGGAGGACTCGGTTTACCTATGTCTGTCAGATTCTTGGTTGTCATTTGACAGTTTTGGCATTAGTTCAAGTTGGCTGAGTGCACTCTTCCTGCAATGTTCGAGTAGTAATGGAGATTAGTGCTAAAGACTGACACATCTACACCTCTCGCTTGACATTCTGTATCATCTCTCGATGTTCACGGCTGCTATTCCTCGTGTCCGACAGTTCTGGTTGCCGTACGGTGCCGTATCTCTTCTCTCACTATCTGACACACGAGAGAAGCGAGCTTACGGTGGTCTTCCGCCACTGCCACAGGAACCACACACAGTCGTATTTTGTCAATTTACTGGCACTACTCCTCTGTTGTCCTGAATCCTTTACTAGAAGAGCTCAGTACGTGTCTCCTTTGACTCCTATTTAGTGTAACTCTCGGCAGTTTCTGTCATATTTGGAGTCTCGATGTGGCGCTGGCTCGAAACGTGCCGTTTATCGACCGTGTCGTTTCTCCACGGTGTCGGGCCCTGTTCTTCAGTTGTTCTTTCACTAAGTGGACGTGCTGCCAATTATTGCCTTTAGTTGGAATTGTCCCAGATCAAACTTCTCACTCTTTTTCTTTTTCCGAAGCACTGCAGGCTTTGCCGTTCGAGGAAAAGTACACGTTTGCCAAACGCGTCTCACCTTTCCACCTACGGTACTCGGTGACTCGCCGGAATTCTTTCGGCAATTTCACTGGGTGGTGATAATTTCACTGGGTGGTGATGCGCGTATCCAGGAAACACTGACGTGCGGCCGACTTCTCGCCATCTCGGAACCCGTCGGTCTTTTGAATATATACACCTCAGAAACAATGTACTAATCGAATTCTGCTTACCGTCCGTGTAGAGTGACTTTTATATTGCCTAATTGGAACCACGGTGATGTAGATATTTTGACGTACCTGGCAGCATTCAAACCACAGTCGAGTTCAAATCTGGAGGCAGAGTTGTCAGTGAAGTAAAACACGCAGAACTGAAAGCGTGTTTTGAACTGAATTGTCACCCGATCCTCTGGGCTTACAATGTGTAATGCAGGACACATCAGAAACAGAAAACAATCCTTATAAGTTATTTCCTAAACATTTTGCTTATGTTCTAATGTCACTGATTATATAAAACTGTATAAGGAAATTAAGTGTGGTAAGTACTCTTCGACACTAAAATTCCTTTTCCACCGGGTGGTCTTTGACTTTCTTCAGGAAGTTAGCACTATTGTGCAGGTGTTTAGGCACACTACTTAGTAATTTGATACACAAGTAATGAAGTTATTTTTGGAGCACTGTCATTTGGTCAAACATACTTTGTATACGGATCTTCCATTGTGTGTTGCACGTGAGTACACTGAGCTCGTAGGCGGTCTGTGCAGCTACTCGTACGAACACTGAATATTTCCCCCCATGAACCATGGACCTTGCCGTTGGTGGGGAGGCTTGCGTGCCTCAGCGATACAGATAGCCGTACCGTAGGTGCAACCACAACGGAGGGGTATCTGTTGAGAGGCCAGACAAACGTGTGGTTCATGAAGAGGGGCAGCAGCCTTTTCAGTAGTTGCAGGGGCAACAGTCTGGATGATTGACTGATCTGGCCTTGTAACAATAACCAAAACGGCCTTGCTGTGCTGGTACTGCGAACGGCTGAAAGCAAGGGCAAACTACGGCCGTAATTTTTCCCGAGGGCATGCAGCTTTACTGTATGATTAAATGATGATGGCGTCCTCTTGGGTAAAATATTCCGGAGGTAAAGTAGTCCCCCATTCGGATCTCCGTGCGGGGACTACTCAAGAGGATGTCGTTATCAGGAGAAAGAAAACAGGCGTTCTACGGATCGGAGTGTGGAATGTCAGATCCCTTAATCCGGCAGGTAGGTTAGAAAATTTGAAAAGGGAAATGGATAGGTTAAAGTTAGATATAGTGGGAATTAGTGAAGTTCGGTGGCAGGAGGAACAAGACTTCTGGTCAGGTGACCACAGGGTTATAAACACAAAGTCAAATAGGGGTAATGCAGGAGTAGGTTTAATAATGAATAGGAAAATAGGAACGTGGGTAAGCTACTACAAACAGCTTAGTGAACGCATTATTGTGGCCAAGATAGATACGAAGCCCACACCTACTACAGTAGTACAAGTTTATATGCCAACTAGCTCTGCAGATGACGAAGAAATTGAAGAAATGTATGATGAAATAAAAGAAATTATTCAGATAGTGAAGGGAGACGAAAATTTAACAGTCATCGGTGACTGGAATTCGAGTGTAGGAAAAGGGAGAGAACGAAACGTAGTAGGTGAATATGGATTGGGGCTAAGAAATGAAAGAGGAAGCCGCCTTGTAGAATTTTGCACAGAGCACAACTTAATCATAGCTAACACTTGGTTCAAGAGTCATGAAAGAAGGTTGTATACACGGAAGAACCCTGGAGATACTGACAGGTTTCAGATAGATTATATAATGGTAAGACAGAGATTTAGGAACCAGGTTTTCAATTGTAAGACATTTCCAGGGGCAGATGTGGATTCTAACCACAATCTATTGGTTATGAACTGCAGATTGAAACTGAAGAAACTGCAAAAAGGTGGGAATTTAAGGAGATGGGACCTGGATAAACTGAAAGAACCAAAGGTTGTACAGAGTTTCAGGGAGAGCATAAGGGAACAATTGACAGGGATGGGGGAAAGAAATACAGTAGAAGAAGAATGGGTAGCTCTGAGGGATGAAGTAGTGAAGGCAGCAGAGGATCAAGTAGGTAAAAAGACGAGGGCTAGTAGAAATCCTTGGGTAACAGAAGAAATATTGAATTTAATTGATGAAAGGAGAAAATATAAAAACGCAGTAAATGAAGTAGGCAAAAAGGAATACAAACGTCTCAAAAATGAAATCGACAGGAAGTGCAAAATGGCTAAGCAGGGATGGCGAGAGGACAAATGTAAGGATGTAGAGGCTTGTCTCACTAGGGGGTAAGATAGATACTGCCTACAGGAAAATGAAAGAGACCTTTGGAGAGAAGAGAACCACTTTTATGAATATCAAGAGCTCAGATGGCAACCCAGTTCTAAGCAAAGAAGGGAAGGCAGAAAGGTGGAAGGAGTATATAGAGGGTCTATACAAGGGCGATGTACTTGAGGACAATATTATGGAAATGGAAGAGGATGTAGATGAAGATGAAATGGGAGATACGATAGTGCGTGAAGAGTTTGATGGAGCACTGAAAGACCTGAGTCGAAACAAGGCCCCCGGAGTAGACAACATTCCATTGGAACTACTGACGGCCTTGGGAGAGCCAGTCATGACAAAACTCTACCATCTGGTGAGCAAGATGTATGAAACAGGCGAAATACCCTCAGACTTCAAGAAGAATATAATAATTCCAATCCCAAAGAAAGCAGGTGTTGACAGATGTGAGAATTACGGAACAATCAGTTTAATAAGCCACAGCTGCAAAATACTAACACGAATTCTTTACAGACGAATGGAAAAACTAGTAGAAGCCAACCTCGGGGAAGATCAGTTTGGATTCCGTAGAAATGTTGGAACACGTGAGGCAATACTAACCTTACGACTTATCTTAGAAGAAAGATTAAGAAAAGGCAAACCTACGTTTCTAGCATTTGTAGACTTAGAGAAAGCTTTTGACAATGTTGACTGGAATACTCTCTTTGAAATTCTAAAGGTGGCAGGGGTAAAATACAAGGAGCGAAAGGCTATTTACAATTTATACAGAAACCAGATGGCAGTTATAAGAGTCAAGGGGTATGAAAGGGAAGCAGTTGTTGGGAAGGGGGTAAGACAGGGTTGTAGCCTCTCCCCGATGTTATTCAATCTGTATATTGAGCAAGCAGTAAAGGAAACAAAAGAAAAATTCGGAGTAGGTATTAAAATCCATGGAGAAGAAATAAAAACTTTGAGGTTCGCCGATGACATTGTAATTCTGTCAGAGACAGCAAAGGAGTTGGAAGAGCAGTTGAACGGAATGGATGGTGTCTTGAAGCGAGAATATAAGATGAACATCAACAAAAGCAAAACTAGGATAATGGAATGTAGTCGAATTAAGTCGGGTGATATCGAGGGTATTGGATTAGGAAATGAGACACTTAAAGTAGTAAAGGAGTTTTGCTATTTGGGGAGCAAAATAACTGATGATGGTCGAAGTAGAGAGGATATCAAATGTAGACTGGCAATGGCAAGGAAAGTGTTTCTGAAGAAGAGAAATTTGTTAACATCGAGTATAGATTTAAGTGTCAGGAAGTCATTTCTGAAAGTATTTGTATGGAGTGTAGCCATGTATGGAAGTGAAACATGGACGGTAAATAGTGTGGACAAGAAGAGAATAGAAGCTTTCGAAATGTGGTGCTACAGAAGAATGCTTAAGATTAGATGGGTAGATCACATAACTAATGAGGAGGTACTGAATAGGATTGGGGAGAAGAGGAGTTTGTGGCACAACTTGACCAGAAGAAGGGATCGGTTGGTAGGACATGTTCTGAGGCATCAAGGGATCACTAATTTAGTATTGGAGGGCAGCGTGGAGGGTAAAAATCGTAGGGGGAGACCAAGAGATGAATACACTAAGCAGATTCAGAAGGATGTAGGTTGCAGTAGGTACTGGGAGATGAAGAAGCTTGCACAAGACAGAGTAGCATGGAGAGCTGCATCAAACCAGTCTCAGGACTGAAGACCACAACAACAGTATTTATACACACATCAAATTTCCCATTATATATAAACAAGTGATAAATACTAAATAACTAATAACTGCCATCGGTCGGGTTTGAACGGGCATAGCGCAGCATGCCGATCTACGATGCTAACCACTGTGCCACACGGCGTGCAACGACCTCCCGAGTCAGTGATTATGAGGATTGTATCTTGTCACTATAGCACATATGTACAATCTGTTTTGATTGCGGAAGTTTGTATTAGAAGGAAAGTGCCTGCAAACTCTTGCTCTAATAGTTATAAAGTTGTTGTCGAGTTAATTTTCGATTTATGCAAGTCTTAAGTCCTAATTAACAAACTAAAGAAATTACCATAAATGTCTGTTATAAGTCAAGCAATGCTATGTCCATGTGTCAAGTACATTAACCGCAACATACTGTCATTACATTAGAATACTAGTTTCACATATCTTTGCCAGAAGTAGAATCAGTAATAAACACATAAGGTGGTTGTTGACAAAAGAATCATTATCACACTGTTTACGTTACTGGCAAATGTACACTATGTGATCAAACGTATCCGGACACCTGGCTAAAAAATGACTTGAAAGTTCGTGGCGCCCTCCGTCGGTAATGCAGCAATTCGATATGCCGTCGGCCCTCCCTTAGGCTCGACGACAGCTTCCACTCTCGCAGGCATACGTTTCATCAGGTGCTGGAAGGTTTCTCGGGGAATGGCAGCCCATTCTTCACGCAGTGCTGCACTGAGGAGAGGTATCGATGTCGGTCGGTGAGGCCACGCACGAAGTCGGCGTTCCAAAACGTCCCAAAGGTGTTCTGTAGCATTCGGGTCAGGACCCTGTGCAGGCCAGTCCATTACAGCGATGTTATTGTCATATAACCACTCCGCAAGAGGCCATGCCTCACGAACAGGTGCTCGATCGTGTAGAAAAATGCAATTGCCATCCCCGAATCATTCTTCAACAGTGGGCAGCAAGAAAGTGTTTAACACACCATTGTAGGCCTGCGCTGTGATAGTGCCGTGCAAAATAACAAGGGATGCGAGCCCCCCTCCACAAAAATATGACCACACCGTAACACCACCCCCTCCGAATTGTACTGTTGGCACTACACACATTGGCAGGTAACGTTCACCTGGCATTCGCTATACCCACACACTGCCATCGGATCACCACATTGTGTACCGTGATTCGTCACTCCACACAATGTTTTTCCACTGTTCGATTGTCCAATGTTTACACTCCTTACACCGAGCGAGGTGTAGTCTGGCATTTACCGGCATGATGCGTGGCTTACGAGCAGCCGCTTGACCGTGAAATTGAAGTTTTCTCACCTCCTACCTAACTGTCATAGTACTTGCAGTGGACCCTGATGCAGTTTGGAGTTCCTGTGTGACGGTCTGGATAGATAGATGTCTGCCGATTACACATTACGACCCTCTTCTACTGTCGGCAGCCTCTGTCAGTCGACAGACGAGGTCGGCCTGTACGCTTTTGGGCAGTATGTGACCCTTTGCACTTCCACTCCACTATTACATTGGAAACGGTGTACCTAGGGATACCTAGGAGTGTGGAAATCTCAAGTACAGACGTGTGATACAAGTGACACCCAACCACCTGACCACGTTCGAAGTCCGGGAGTTCCGCGGACCGCCCCGTTCTTCTCTCTCACAATGTCCAATGATTACTGAGGTCGCTGATATGGAGTATCTGCCAGTAGGTGGCAGCACAATGCACCTAATAAGAAAAATGTATATTTTTGGGGGTGTCCGGATAATTTTGGTCACATAGTGTATGCAGGGAGTGATATCAGAAAGATTCATGACTCACATCCTAGGACTTTTTAAGAGTACAAATATTTATATTATGTATAGCACACAGATATGTCTACATTGAGATCATTCATCTAAGTTGGGGAGTATGTGGCGATACGTACCGCTTCAGGGGGATTGAGGCGTATCCTTATCTCTTTTCGATACTTGCAACAAAAGTAATTCGTGTAGTAAGAAAATAATAACATAAAATTTTTTGTGCACGTGACAAGGCATATTGGAGGCTGACAAATTTTCCGCACGGGATGGCAGTTCCGGTGACTCGGCTGGACAAAATACCTTACACAGAATTGTTATATCGACAATCGATACGTGTCAAAATGGGAGCTAAATGAACTTTCGGAATTGATATTGATCTCGTTTGTGGAAGTATTAATATATCTGATAAGTAGGGGATGTTAATGAAAAGTATAGGTAAATATAGTGTATATTAAGTATAGTGTAAATTCATTCCTAATATGTGGCTGCCAAGAGAGAACCTTGACAGTCACCCAGTCCAAAAGTTCAACAAGGGTAAATTAATAACAGCAACATAGCAAAAATGTTGTGACCTGCTGCCTAGAACCTACAAAAGAGAAGATGAAATAAACCAAAGATCTGTTTCGTGAAAGATGAAGGTAGATGTGAAGGAAAAATACTGAAACCTGGACAATTTTTCAATCTCCCTTATGTGCCTGTTGACTGGCCAGTGCAGATCTACCCTGATTGTTTGTATACCATTGAGGGTTGACCACTATCGTATTAACATTTTTACACTTACAAATTGCTTTCTTCAGTCCTCATATATTACTGTTTTAGTACTAATGGGTACTGGAAACTCTTACCTCCACTACCGTAGTTGCCTCGTCTCTTTTGAGATCTTCTTTCCTTTTTGTCTCTTTGTATCTAAAACATCGTTTCCTTTTTGCCTAAGTACTTCCAGTAAATTAATGCGCCTTACATAGATTATAGTATAATCCTATTTATTCACTGTATCCTGAACTTAAGTCGATCTGGGATACCTTCGTATTCTCAAATAAATTGTTATAACCTACGTTTCTGATTTCCTACATGAGACCTCCCTTTTCTCGTGCAGTTTGCTCCATATTTTTACTTATCGTATAATTAGTGCGCGATCTACAAATTTCGGTGTACTCGAACAGCATTCCATTATAGTAATTGCTGTCTGATGCGCAGGGATCTGAAATCACTCTTTCTTTGACATACCTTGTGATCAATGTTTTGTCTAGTGAGCATACAAGCGGAGAGAAGTGTAAAATTTATCACAGTGCAAGTTTCACGAGAGCTCAGCCAGTGACGAGTGGGAAGTACGTGGGGATAGAAGGATCGGGGAGAAGACCCTATCTGCCATAAACATTCCAAGTCTGGCTTGTGTGTCAAGTTTCACTTTATTTTGGTCCATTAATTTTTAGTTTACACAATTACAGGTAAAGTTACGTGACCTCAAACTAACCCTCAGCGAAACAGCACAGTGCCCACCGTCACGAGTGTCCGAGTTGGCAGATTAAAAACAGCTCGCATTTCAGTCTGTGGCTTCCGTCACGCAACAGCAGACATCTCCAGGTTACTGGAAAAAAATTAACAGCAGCAAACACTGACCTGACTGAGAGTTTATGGTAAGTAGATACATTTGCTGTTGTCTTTCAGTAAGCACAACCAAGCTACGTGAATACTGAGAGCAGCTTTGAAAGCTTAATTACAATTACACTTTTATTGACTTGCACAAAAATGAGGTTCTCTGCCCCTGATACAGAAGAGCAACAGTTTTATGATACAATTTTTCCACATTTTTATTGACAGTACAGTTTTTTAAAACTGCTAGTAATTAATCAATAATATGAAATAAATATTGCTAAATTTTGTGTCAGAGTTTGTAAGCTGTATTTGGGCATACAATTTGTACTTAATCAGAGCATACAATGAGATTCACAATCAGATCAAAATACTAATCACTTTGGTGTCACACTAACATACATACACAAAGTCCATAAATAAAAACTCCATTATAATCCACTGGGAAACAATATTTATTTAAAGTAACCCACGAGATTTTTCGTAAACCTGACTCTAAAACTTATGAATACATTTTCTGAAGCTGAGCAAACATTTTTGAAGTATCCACAACTTCAGATGTTGGCTTCCAGTTAACACCTGGAGCCACGTTGCTCGGCTATAATTAGTTTGGATTGTGATGGCAGTCCGGTTCTAATAGCTCTGTTCATTAACTGCCATTCTTATTGCCGACACATTTATCTCGGGCTTATATTTAAATTGTAATGATAATGTGTACAGGAGCGGTATTACTAAAAATTAATTGAACCTTTTTATTTTTGAACGCAGCTTATTTACTCGCATTTGTCTAAATAGTTTCTCTCGTACATGTCGAGTACAATCTTGCTTACGGCATTATTTAAAATCTGAGTTTTAATAAGTGAACTGTTTGACAAACAGAGTTAGAGAATCTTTACGTTCTATACCACGAGTGTGCCTCAGAAATTCTTCTCAAAGAAACAGTCGGAAGGAGACTGAGACAGGTTGCCATTTGCTCGCTCGCAAGTAGTCACGACACACGGCAGCAGTCTCTCGCACCTTACTACCCACGACACAGAGCATTAGAGCGCACGACAGGCTCGGAGACTGACGTGCTGACACACCGACATTCTACGCGGCAGCAGTAGCGCCGTAAACACCGAGCAAATTAAACTTTGGGACACAGTATGCATTTACAAATGTACATATACGCATTAGTTCAAAATATATTAATGTGGCTCCAGTGTTGAGATGTAATCCTTTTAAATGATACAGTTATTCACCCGTATCTGTTGTAATCGTGAAAGATAAAACTGTATATTTAACAACTGCAATTCACTCCCTTAAAATAAAGTATATTAGAGTGAGAGTACTTTGTTCTCAAAAATTATTTCTTCTTTCTAAACCTTTCACTATGCATTTTTAAAAGATTTACAATCTGTCAGGGATACAGACTTAACACATATTTTGGCAGATCAGTTTTCTGGTAGGTGAAAATTTCTTTGACTACTCGAGGAAACTTGGCCGTGTGCAGTTTAAAGTAAGTAATCGCTAGCTAATCGGCACCTCGAAAGAAAAGGATGCCCGAGCTCGACGTCTGACGAGAAAGGAGTTTCCTGCCAGTACAGAATTGCAGACGGGGCAAATCGTTGCCACGAGCTCTCGTGACGCGGCTCGAGGAAACCTCTCTTCCCGGTATCCTCCTGTATTGTTATTGGTCTCCGGGAGGATAAGAAAATGAGTTTAAAAACATTTTAGGGCATCCTGCCACTATGATATGTGCACGTTCTACAGCAAAACCAGGCCCAAGTCTGAAGCTTTCTACGGAAAACATCTGCTACTCTGGTCACCAGAAGCTGCCTGGCTACGTTCTGGCAGGACGCTCTTCCTACGGGTCAGAATTTGACGCAATACCCTGCACGTGTTTACTAAATCTATCGCGATAGGGAAACGGTGTGGGTTAGTGCCGTACGTGGAGTGTGTGCTAAGTTGAGGGTGTATTTATTTTCTTCTTATTGTCTCTAGAACAAAATCCAGATTTACGAGATGCACAAATATTGGCTATCACAATACTAACAAAAAAGATTCTTTTTCTGTTATTAAAATGTGTTAACGTGTGAATCTCTCAGAATTCGATATTTTGAGCAAGGTGTATCCTGCACAAATATGTTACAGTTATTGCCTAAAATATTCTTTGCATTACATTTAATTCTGCAGCACTAACCCTTGTACTTTTGAGATATGAAAAAGTAATTCCCATCTGATTATCATCTTTAGCATTACAAAGAGGCAGCTATAGTAATCTTACTCACAGCTTTGACAATATCACTTTATTCCTGTCTACATAGCACTGTTTTCTTAGCCTACAATGATAAATAACCTCTGAGACAATAGACTTTATCTTTGAAATAAAATCTAAAGCATACTCTGAACACTTACACCTACAAATCAATTCAGATGACTCTTTGTCAGTTCTTTTTAGGAAATGCACACAAAATTAGTTCATAACTTTAAAACAAAGCCACATGTTTTCACTCAATTCAAAGATTGCATATACGTATAGGTTTCCTTTACTGATTTTAGGAATCCAGTGGTAGATTTTACGCGCTACGTGTCGGACCCGACTTCAAATAAATGGCGTTTCAGCTGACCTTACACTGAAGTCTCTTAATGGACTAGATGTACACTGCAACAGAGCCTACTTCAGCATAAGATACCATTATTTCACTTTTTGAACACACAGATTAAAAAAAGAAAATAACTCCATAAATAGATTAGGTTACATCCCCAAACGGATTGTTTGTATGACTGAATATATCTAGTAAGGAATGTGGAATGGAATTCAGAATTGGAAAATCTGTTATGCCTATAAAATATTGAGGATTACCTAACAAGGAGATTAAAGGAATGACAAAAATTTGAGGTCGCGTTAAGAGACGACGGGTCCTCTACTCGAGAGAGCAGCAGACCGGAACTGAGAGTGAACTTCTGTCGGTGTGTCACGTGGGATCGTCTCACAGTCACAACACGACAGGCTAACAGTAGACAGAAATTCTAAGGAGAACACAATACAGTCTACACGAGTGACACGTAATAGTCCACAGTGTGCCCGAGAAGCCGGAACGCAGTCTGTCAGTTCGGCACGCGCAGACGACTGCGTCCGCCCGTCTCTGTGGCGGCGGTCCCGTCCCGTCGCACCGACACGGTCACACTGTTCACTTCGCTGTTCTCGGGCAGTCTGCGTCTGGCACGGAGCCAGAAACGGGCGGCGTCTCTACTCTGGAATGAGGAGATCCCAGTTGGCACTACCCGGCCTCTGAAATATAGAACCGATTGTGTGGAGTAATTACAGTAATGCATACCTCACATTAAAATAAAATGTTTAAGACTTAGTCAAAGAGCAAGGGTACAATGCCTTCAGTGTCAAAGAATTAGATAATTATTATTATTATTATTATTATTATTATTATTATTATTATTATTATTATTTTGAGCTTTTCCTCATTACAGAGGCTTATCTCCAACATAATAATTTACTTGGAAATTACAATACAAACAAAACTTAAACTATATTTTCAAAATATTCCTCCAGGTCTATCGATCTTGTGTGTCCTCTTCCTCTGCGCCCATTCTCCTTATTGTGCGCTGTACATTTTGGAGCCAGGTGGTCGTAGGTCATCCTCTTCTTCTTCTCCGGTTCCCACTCCAGTATCAATTTTGGCATTCTCGTTTTCTCCATTCGTTGTACATGCCCGTACCGGTGTAATTTCTTCCTATCCATTACGTCATATATTCTTTCTTTTATTTCCATTCTCCTTATTATTTCGGTGTTCCTTATCTTTTCTTTCCTGGAGATTCTTGCCAATCTTCTCCAAAAGTCCATCTCTAGAGCCTGTAATTTTTTAATGTGCTTCATGTTAATTGTCCAGGTCTCCATTCCATACAGAACCACACTCTCTAATATGGATTTGTATATTAATTTTTTAGTTCTGCTCATTACATTCCTGCTCCATAAGACCGAGTTAAGCATCCCAATGACACTCTGTCCGCTACTAATTCTTTTATTGATTTCTGACTCTGATTTTCCCTCAATTTCTAAAATGGATCCCAAATAACACAAAGTATTTATCTTTTTGATTTTCTTTCCTTCAATGTATAGCTCATCTGAATCATTACTCGAGTATTCTGTTTTTTGGTAATTAATCTTCAAACCCCAAGTTTTGTATGCTACTGCTAGTTGATTGCACATATAGTTAGCATCCTCCCCATCTTGTGCTACGACTACTTGATCATCGGCAAACAATAAATGATGTAGGTAAACTCCATCTCTTATTTCTAATCCCATACTATTACATTTACGAGACCATATACTAAGGCTAATATCTATATAGATTTTAAATAATGATGGTGACACGGGACAGCCCTGTAAAAGGCCTTGGCTTGTTCTAAATTGGTCAATTATCTAAATTGTGACGGGAAATTTGGGATCGAGCCATATTTTCAACTGTCACAACATATTCGTTACTTTTCAGATTCAGCTTATCTGAATAGTTTGCACCGATATCATTTCACTGCATTTAATTCATTTCCTAAATCGAGGAAAATAATCAATTTTTGAAAATTAACATACGCGGTGTCCCACTCGAACCTCCCTGATTTCGAGGACCCAGGAGGGAAAAACCACAGTACCTATGACAATGAAAGATGCACCACATTGTAGACCATCTCAAAGAATTTATATTCCCGCGTCAGAGCGTCAGAAGTGCCAAGTACCGTCGCCAGAGTGCAGCACGGTCGCACGAAGTGAAAACGGCGACTCCACAGCAGTGTGCGCAAGCAACAGTGCGGTTTGCAGAAGCAAAATCGTCGATTACTGTGCAAAGAAATTATTGTCGTGTGTATGAATGTGATCCACCTGATGTGAAAACATTTAGGAATGATATACGAAGTTTCTGGCAACAGCAAGTGTTCTGAAACGTTCTGGTGGTGCACATTACGGAGTTTCAGAAGAGACAGTGGAGGACATCAACAAACGTTTTTCAGAAGCCCACGTAAGTCACTTCGTCAAGCATCTAGTGAACTCGATGTACCTAGATGACATTGTGTTGTGTAGTTCACCAGTGTCTTACAAAGTGCAAATTCTGCGACACGTGACGTCCAACGACAAACCACGCCGACGACAATTTGCTGCGGATATGCTGCAGCGTACTGATATGGATGCCAGCTTCCTGGAAAGATGTTTATTCTCAGATGAGGCAACCTGTCATCTATCAGAAAGGGTTTGTAGGCATAATATTCAGATTTGGGGTTCACAAAATCCACACGATGTCATTAAACGTGTTCGTGATAGCCCTAAACTAAACGTCTGGTGTGGGCAAATGCGGGACAGGATTGTTGGACCGTTCCTCTTTGCAGAACAAACAGTGAACGGTTCAGTGTATCTGGACACGCTGGAGTAGTTTGTGTACCCTCAGATACAAGACTTGCAACCCAACACCATTCTCCAACGAGACGGAGCTCCGCCGCATCGGTCGACGACTGTTCACAAGTTCCCAGATAGGAAATTTCCCAATCGTCAGATCGGACGCGGAGGACCCACTGCCCGGCCACCGCGTTCACCTGACATTACGCCACTCCATTTCTTTGTGCTGGGATTTGTGAAAGACCGCGTGTACGCGGCCAAAGTGGACGATATTCCTACGTTATGACATCGTATCGCTAATGCGATTGCAACAATAACAGAGGAAATGTTCCAAACAACTTGGCAAGAAACTGAATATAGACTCGATATTCTTCATACTACAAATGGTTCAAATGTAGAGGTGTATTGTTAATAAATAAATAAATTCTTTGAGATGCTCTACAATGTGGTGCACTTTCCATTGTCATATCTACTGTGCTTTTGTGTCCTGGGTCTTCGAAATCAGGGAGGTTTGAGTGGGACACCCTTTATTTGGATAGATAAAAGACGTACTCGCCGAGTTGCGGAAGAACAACACACGTATAAAAAGTATTAAACAGGGTAGGAAAAGACAGATTGCTACTTACTGTAAAGAAGAAATGTTGAGTTGCAGACAGGCATACTTAAAAGACACTTATGTAGAGCTTTCAGCCACAGCCTTCATCAGACACACACACACACACACACACACACACACACACACACACAAAAGTAAGAACACCTCAGAAGTATGGCTGCCAACTCCAGCATCTTAGGCTGGAATGTGACTATCACGTGATATGCAAGCAGCCATGTGGAGGCAGCAGAGAAGTGGAAGGGGAACGGATAGTAGTGGTACAGACGGGCAGGAAGACGACGACGTCTGGTGGAGTGTGCGGGGATTAGAATGCCACCGAGTGCAGCATCGAGAGGTTGTGGAGTAACGGAGCAAAAATTGAGAGGAGTGTGGCGAGTGCATCGGCAGGGGGGGGTGGGAGACGAGAACCGGGAGAAGGTGACGGGATGGAGGGAGTCGAAACTGTCACGCAGAGGGCGTGGAGACGGTAGGTTACCGTAGGCCGAGGCCGGTAAAACTTCGGGTAACTCCCGACTGCGCCGTTCGGAAAAGCAGGTGGCGGAGGGTAGGATCCGGATGGCTCAGGTAGTGAAGCGGCCACCGAAATCGAGCACACTACGTTACCCACATTTGTGCCGAGGGTCGGTCTACTCCGTTCTCGGCCACAGTCTGACGGCGGCCGTCCGCCCCGGCGGACGGTCGGTCGACAGTCGCACCGGTGCCAAAAGCCGTGCGGTGGTCGCAGTGGAACTACCGTAGGGCAGACGGCCGTCCTCTGACGGGGTAGTACGAGCTCGTGTCGGGACCGGAATAAGAAGTGCGGGGCGGACGGATAGGGCAGGTATCGCATGCGGGTCTCCCGCGGGGATACGATTCTCGCGGCGAGAGGGTGCGTCCGGAAGCGGCACCGGGACGCAGTACGACACCGTGGAAGTCGGGTGGGCGACAGGACGCTACTTTACAAGAGTTGGGAAGAATCTCGGGGGACGGCGACAAGTAACGAGAGCCCCGGCAGAGGGTGCGGTTCGGTCGTCCCGGTCCGGGACGGTAGTGGGTGACGGAGGGGACACTCCTCCGCCGTGGTTCTCGGGGACAGTGCCCGTACGTGAAGGTCTGGGCGAGAACTTCGGCATAATAGGCGAGGGAGTTTTCGTCACCGTGATACGCAATCACCGGGTGGCCTCGGTGTACGGGAAGGAGTTTCCGGTGCGAAGTGCGGGTACTCTCGGCGGTCGGTGCGTTTAATGTGGAGGCGGGAGGGATGTGGCACGCAGGGGTGCGGAGGACCAGGTGATGTGGGTGTGCGGCTGTGAAGGAACGGAGGTACGGTGTCTCGGCCCTGAGTACAGACTGTGAAGATATCGTCAGTGAACCTGAACCAGACTAGGGGTCAGGTTTTTTGGGAGGCTAGAAAGTTCGCCTCTAGATGGCCCGTAAACAGGTTGCCACAGGAAAGTGCCCGACTGTTTTAACCCCCTGTCTCCTACACATCTGCCCCATTCTCATCTCCCACCCTCTTTGTGTCCTGCCGACACTGCTACCCCTTCTCCGCCCACTCCAGATTGATGCTTGCGTTCCGAGTGACAGATGCATTCTGTCCTGGGCTGCTGGAGTTGGCTGTCACGTGCATAAAGAGTGTGTGTGTGTGTGTGTGTGTGTGTGTGTGTGTGTGTGTGTGGTTTTTTTCTCTTTCTGACAAAGTCTGTGGCTGAAAGTTAGTCACGTGCATAAAGAGAGAGAGTGTGTGTGTGTGTGTGTGTGTGTGTGTGTGTGTGTGTGTGTGTGTGTGTGTGTGTGGTTTTTTTCTCTTTCTGACAAAGTCTGTGGCTGAAAGTTAATGTGTAAGTGTCTTTTAACTGTGCCTGTCTGCAACTTAATGTGTAAGTATGTGTCTCTCTTTTCCGTACACTATTGATATTCCAATCTGGAGTTTCCACTGTTTAGATATATAAAACTTCAACAGAAGAGGAGGAGGACTGAAAGCAGACAAATTTTGGGCTTCAATGCTAACCTCAACAAAAGGTACCAACTCTTTTGTGAGAGAAACTCCATAAAACGCACTGGTGCATTTCGGTGATCTGTGGCGGCAGTCTGACGACGTCATGACCCGACCGACACGCAGTTTTGCTTGCCGTTCTCGTTCAATTCTGAAAAGCGATTGAGCCTCTGACAGTGTCTCCGGCATTAGGAGATGAAACGTGCCTTACAGTACGGCCTAATGACTGCATGACTAAACCACAAATGTAGACACACTGACTGAAACAACCTACACTGTACGATTTAAGTATTATAACTGCATATATGCTCGACTATTTTTAAATACGCTATCTTTTACACGACTTTTGAGAAGGGAGTAAATACTGAAATGAGCTTACAGTTCTCGATATCTATTCTTCTCCCTTTCTTAAACGGCACGTACTCTAATCTATGCGAGAAGATACCTTGTGAAAGTGCCTCGAATATATGGCCGAGTATAGTAGCTGTATTGGGAGGATGTGCTTTTATATTTTGCTTAAAACATTACGAACCTCGGGAGGATTTTTTCAATTAAGAGAGTTAATTAATTTCCGATTTCCGTGGAAGAATTTGGAGTAATTTTGAATCGACTAAATGCTCGCAGTACCTATTGTCACATATATGGCGAGAATTTTCCTTTCGAACTGACTGTATAGAATTTTTTAGTTTACAAAGTGATTCTTGAAGAGTCTACAATCTATTTGGTGTCACGGTCTATTTGGTATTATCTTTAATTACTACATCATCTCGTTGACCGACAGACTTTTGCATTTCCCTTCTGATTCTGCTCCTGACTGTTTCGATTTTTATTTTCAGATTTATTAATCTCTGACATTATAAGTGAGCTTTTCGACTATACCATTCTTCTTAGTAAAAAGTTATATATTCTGTAATTTGAAAGCAGTTGCACATCTGTTCTCATCCGTCCATTTTGTATACGCACGTCTTTCTGCTATGTTATCCTTTCTTAATATCTACTGCTTTTACACACAAATGGCACCATACTTCACATTCACTGGGAGACATCCGATAAAGGTTGAAATGCATTAAATTTGTAATTTACGTTGCCTCGTACACCTAATTCCAGCTGACGCTTTGCAGTTTCCTTCGAGGTAACTGTCGTGACTTAATAAATTTTATAATGCTTCCATTAGAGGAATCTTTACAGGGTCTGACGACGACACCTGTCGTAAACTAAAAGTACTAATTCTATCTCCCGCTTCAAATAAAATGGCAGATCATTAACGTAAAGGTCTGCGACTAAAGCCTGCAGAACCTCTCTCCAGTTTCTTTCCGTGACGTCCCGATGTGAATTACTTCGACAGTCTGATGTAGCTTCCTGTATCTGGGTTCTTAAATGAGAACTAAAGTGAGCATACTCAAACACTGAATTTCACAAAATGTCACTCTTTGACTCAGATTTCATTAGTGACTCATCCAGATTCCTCACAGAAAGGTAGCTGCTGATATTACAACATTCAACAATTTTGTTACCCGTTCAGTGAAATAGCAGACTCGGCAAAGTGGCAAACTGAGTCGAATATGCCAAAATGTAAGTGTCTTCTTTTTTTTAGTCCACTACACTCTGTCGAGTCGTACGTACCTCGCCGAGTGCCCACTAGTGCAGCAACCACCGGACGGTGGCGAGCACGAGGAGGTGAGCGGACGCGACGACCGCGAAGGACGCGACCTGCCGGCCGGCTCCGTCCGGGCCGCCCACGACGATGTCGCCCTCTTTCATGAAGACGTAATCCATTACGTGTATGATGCCGTTCGTGCACTCCACGTCTGGCCGGAAGATGTGGATCCACTCGCCCTGCCACTCCACGTAGTAACCTGCAGGAAGCACAGAGTAAAGACACGGTGTGCACTGTCGTGACATCGTCTAAACATTTTGATTTTAAATTCGCACCTGAAGGTATTTCACTTGTAATTATCGTATGTGAAAACAAGAGTCGTAGGAGCAGCTTTTGTGACGGGGGAGGTCAGGTGGTAGGAAACTCGGCCGTTCTGAGCAATTTACTAGTGACAGTGAAGTATGTTTTCATCTTACAAACTGTGGCAACAGCTCATCTCGACAAATTCTGTGAAATGCTGCTGTGTTTGCAGTGTGGGCTCCTCGTTTTGCTCTTTTTCCTTCTTCTGTGAATAATGTTTTTGATTTCTTAGCTTTTCAGCATATATATCTTTCTGAATTTAGTATTTACTTTAAAAAAAAATAAATAATAATATAGGTCTCAATTTCTGTTATTTGAGTTAAAGTTAGTCCCTTTTTTGTGGAAATACTGGAACTTATGTTTAGTTCTGTACTCACTCATTCTTCATTTTCTTAGCTTTGCTGTTGGCACCAATTTTTGAGTATATATTGGTATATTATAATCACCTACATATGTCATCTGTTTTGCATTAATTGTTTCTCTTGAGATTCTTTTTTCTAGTATTATAGTACAACGTGTTTCGGAGGATGATTGCAACCTTTTGCAGAATGCGTATCACTTTAAGTTTTTTTCCCCCTTTCTGTCAATTATTCCCCATCTTTTCACTGTGTTGCTATTTCCTTTTATAGGTCCACTTACAACCTGTTTCCTTTTCCTTCCTGGCTAGGAATACTTTCATCCATAACATTTTCCCTCTGATACTGCTTCACTCTGTTGTTCCTTATCTTGTGCTGCTGCTTTGTAAATCCATCTTGAACTCAGCATCTTAATGACTGAGATCTGTTTGGTTATTCTGTTGTCATCAATTCCATACAAATGACCAAATTTCTTCTAGGTGTCTCTGCTATGCTTCCTATATTCCAAGAGCTTGGCAGTATTTTGATTCCAATTCTTATTTCCTACATTACTAGTTCACAGAGCTTATATTTTAATTCTAGCTAACCACTGGCACGAGAGTCACTGATGATCCGCAGTCCCCAAATATTTGACGTTTTCCTTTTTTTATAATTAAATAATACTTCTCACTAAAAATTATGGAGATTTTTGAAGCTTTTAGTTAGTTCTATAGAGACTGTTAAAACTGTTTTGCTGCCTAGCATCTCCAGACTTTGCCTTCCACTACCACATTTGTTAAACTTCCTGAAAGTATAGCAGAATTGCCATCAAATGCCGAGCAATTTACTTTGAAAACTTTGTTTTTTCTTGTCAGTATTACTGCTGATATTTTATGTTCTGGTAATTTTCCATTTGCCCCTGATTATGGTGTAAGAGGATTGGAGATGAACTATCCCATTGTGTTACATCTATATTTACATCAAGAAGTTTTGGAACACTTCATTTAACTTCCTTTTCTTCTTCATCATTTTTTTAAGAGCCCTCAGGTAAGGTACAACAAAAACTCTGGCACTGTAGAACAACTCCAAACTAAAACAGGATGTCTTCATTGTAATAGAATAGATAACAATCAACATAGCTGTCAGTACATTCTTCAAAGATGTAAGAAATGAAACTCAATGTGCAACGAACTTTTCCTTTTTCCTAGATATCTCGCTCATTTTTATTTTTCTGAGGAAAGAGAAGAAATCATTTATTTGCATAGTTAGGTGGCTGTGAATTTACTTTTTCTTTCAAAATTCAAGAATGTTGTTTTGTTTTAACTGCAATTCAGTTCTAAAGTATTATTTTTCTCATTTGTTGTTAGCTGGGGCAAAGACACCTCTCCCATTATCCTGTTAAATTTCCAAGTGTCATATTAATAAAATATTTGTATAAATAAATTTTTAAAATCTCTAGTGCCTAACCAAATTTTGCTTATTCGATTTTTATATCGCTTTTGGTAAGAATATATTAATTTACGTCTGGCACGTCGTACACCTCCGTAAGTGAGTGGTCGGTGGGGCTGACTGCCGTGTGACAGAGCCACGCTCGACTCCCCACAGTGGGAGGTCTGGACAGGGGTGCGTTCAGCCTCGTGCTGCCAGTCGTGGAGCCACTCGACCGAGTAGTTGCGGCTCCAGGTGACAAAAACTGGCAATAGCCAGGAGAGCAGGGTGTCGACCCGAGCCCCCCGTCCCCTCCCTCCCCGTCAGTACTACATTAGACGGTGCCACTGTCAGAGGATGACATGTAGATGGAGTTTACTTTTATGTTTACATTTACATTCAATATTAATAACAGGCATTCTGTTATAAGTAGTAACTACTTACATGAGAACTAATTACTTTAAAATCAATAACATTAAAAATTAAAGAGAGACAATGGCACAAATACTTCTGATCAATATAATTTTGTAATGCCACGGAGGTACGACCACAGTGTCTCGTTTACAGTACTTTGGTCCTGTTTTATCTTTTGTTTAAAGTGTAATAAAAAAGATAGTTTAAAATAGGTCTTTGGGTTACTTCAGTGGATTCTGTAATGAAAAGTGCTCGTGTGTCGTAACCCTTCGTGTACAGTTACTTGTCAGCATTTATTTTCGGTAATTAGGATATAGTCGTACGAAACATTCTCGGACTTCTCGCACCGTCAGCTCGGGGTAAAACCTCGACGATATCCACAGTCGACTTCGTCGGGAGCAACTGACTGTCAAAATTGCTGTCGTGGTGGTGTTATATACCTCAAAGACAGTTTCCGTTCGGTCAGTAGTTACGTCCCGCTGTCGCATTCTGCCGAGATTATATCTGCCGTCACAGATGAAGGGTTTCTCGCACGTTCTTATTTCTACAGCCTGTTTAATTATAGTGTCCCAAAATGTGGAAGATGGGGGGAAAAAGCTTTTGTTTTTTCAAACAGTATTTTACGATCGTCTGTGGGACTGTGCTCGGCAATTGCAGAGTTCTCCGATTCTCCATTTTTAGTATGCCACTGATGTTCTGCAAAGTGGTCGGAAATGCTGCAGACGGACTAGCCGATGTAACTCCTCCTGCACTCACACGCGATGTCGTGAAGCCCGAGAATTCTGAGGCTGAGACTGTCCTAAACAGAACGTAGCATCTGCCGTATCTTCTTAGGCAATCGGAAAAAGCGTCAGATGCCTCGTCTTCCCGGGACTCTTCCTATTTTGCCAGTTGTAGTGCTGCAAAAGGGGAGGAATGCATTCGGTGGCTCGTCACGTGAAAGTCTGGCACTTTTACGTTTCCTTTACTCCGAGAGCCCGACTCGATATCGCGTGCCTCGTAGCCGTTCTTTCTGAACACGTGCTTCGAATGATTAATTTCGGAACAGAAGTGGTCCTTGTCGGAAACACTTTTTGTTCCGTGTATGGACATATTTAAAGATGCTCACGGTACACTGCGTGGCCGAGTGTCGATTTTCGTCGTACCGGAACATCTGAAAATGGCGGCCTTTCTTCTTTCTCAGTCTTGACGGTGTACAGAATTTGTGGATGTGTGTGGTTTTATGGAACGTTTTTGATGATTGTGCAATAAATTTGTCTCCTCTTTGTTCATCTTCAGCAACACATTTACGGTCTGGCCGCAGGGGTAGAAGCTCTCGGGCACTTCCAGGATCGTACGAAAAGCATTCACTCAGATATCCAGTTCACTATCGAGACAGAGAAAGAAGAAAGGCTGCCATTTTTAGATGTCCCGATACGAAGAAAGTCGGGTAAGAAGGATGCCTCGGCCACCCAGTGTACCGCAAGCCGACGCGTGCCGATTTACGTCTCACTGCCCAGAGTTTTCTCCGTCCGGTCCAGAAGAGGACAGCTTTAAAGACCCTGGTACACAGAGCAGAAACCTTTCCCCATGAGGAGCACTTCCGTTCCAAAATTAAGTATCTGAAGCACGTGTTCCGAGATAACGGCCACGGGTCACGTGATATCGAGTCGACGTTATCTGAGAAAAGAAACTGTGAAAATGCTAAATGTTTGCGTGACGAGCCACCGTCAGCATTCCTTCCCTTTTGCAGCACTACATCTGGCAAAAGACAGAGAGTCCTGGGAAGGCGAGATATCGGATGTATTTTCCGACCTTCTGAGAAGATAAAACAGATGTTACGATGTGTTTAGGACACTCTCGGCCTCAGGATTCCTGGGATCGGTCAGTCCGTCCGCGCCGTTTCCGACCACTGTGCAGAACGTCGGTGACGAATTAAAAATCGAGAACTGGAGAACTCTGCAGTTGCCGAGCACAGCCTCACAAACCGTCATAAAATAGTGTCAGAAGAAACAAAAGTTTTGTTCCGGGCTTCCACATACTGCGCTTGTATAACTGAAAGGGCCATATAAATAAGAATAAGTGAGAAAACCTTCAACGGTGACAGTGGATATAATGTCAGGGTTGCCCGAAAGGGAGCTGTCGACGAAGAGAAGATCCGGAGATATTTGTTGCGATGTTCACACTACGGCAGGATGACTTGTGCCACCGGCATTGACATCGGCACTGTCTCGGACAGCACGTCGTAACTACCGAGCGATCGGAAGGTGTCTTTGGGCTATATGTGGCCGCCACAGCAGATATTTTGATAGTCAGTTGTTGTCGACGAAGAGGACGGTGGGTATCGTCGAAAGCTCGAGGTTTTACTCTGAACTGATGACGCGACAAGTCCGAGAATAATTTACACGGCAGTGCCATCACGAAAGACTTCGTTCTCAATTAGGATATAGCTTGGCAGTGAATTAGTCTTAAAAATTATCATTTAAATTGTCTCTGCATGCAACTTCAGTACTCTGCAAATAAGCGGGGTCTTTTTTTGTTAAATCAGAGTGTGTTACAAATTAAACAATATCTTAAGCACACAGTAACTCAAATTTCAAAATTATTTGCTTCGCAACTTACTCGATACTGTGTACCTTCGGGAGAAAAACACACACACACACACACCTGTTCTGAAAGTACAGCGTATGTACTTTACTGGCAGTACTGATATCTCCACTGAAGAGACGTACACTACTAGCCAGCAATTCTGTCTCACAATTCTATAGTTTTATAGTGAGAATTTCAGACACCACAATGCGCCAACTCCTTAATGGACTGGCGACTGTATTAATATTAATCACTGATTTTATGTAGAACAAAATGTGACACTCCATCTCGATACACGATCGTAAGTGCGAGTGACCGACCGACCGGAGAGAGCTTTCAGTCCGTGCAGAGGGTACACTGCCCATTTGGCCGATCCTCGGCCAGTGCGGCAAGTGAGCGTCGTCACGGAAACGTCACAGTGGCACGTGGCTGGTGTCAACAGACTCGGTACCTGACGAAATACTGTCGGGGAAGGTGTGCAGGTATGTGTGCTGCAGAGATTTATACTCGTGTAGTTCTAGCCATTTGGGTGCATACTGTGGATTAAATCACTGAAAAATATCGTAATATCCCTTTCGATAAATACACCGAAATAGATCACGTATTGTGTGCTCATCTAAAATAAATTCTGTAAGAGTATATGAGATATATTCACAATTTTTTTCCTGCTCAGTTCCTGTAATTTGTTCCACTGGAGAACTCATTTATATATATTTAGACTACAGTTCATAATCTAATACTGTGCTGTTTACAAAAACACACATACAACCACATTGCTGTAATGCGTGACATTGTGGAATGAAACAAAAAGCATTTTCTGGACATACCGTCAGCCTAATTGTGACAAGGAAGGGTTGCATGCACTGGGCCAAAGCTGAACAGAAGCACAAGTTCACAACACTTTCAATCTTTCTTTGTATCTCTGTGTTCAATGAGGTGTATCAAACCAATTCATACAATGTCCCGAATAAGAATCTCACACAAATTCCACACCTGTCAGACATCTCCACAAAATACGAAAGTGCCGGACGAGGTGTGTCTAGAATAGTATTGAACACAGTTGGTAGTCTTGCTGAAGCCTGTTCTAGGGGCCTGGGAATTTTTACACTTGTATATATGACAAATGGGAAATAGGGGGGGTAGTAGTATAGAACAACTGAAATAAAACATCCCATACAGCATGGGTCCAGTTATTATCAGAGAGAAGTTCCCATTTCACATGTTAGTACTAATGTTGCTGTGGTTTTTTTTTTTTTTTTTTTTTTTTAATATACTGTCATTTACATTAAGAGGTTGTGACAGGTGTTCAAATTTACATAATTCAGGTTTTCAGCCGCGATCTGTTTGACCGATTCCACCGTATCATTTAAACACGTCACACGTATTGACAGATGTCAAGTTTTCTGTGTACAGATTTTATAACTGAATCACAGCTGACAAAATAAAGAACTGGATCTGAAAGTCCCGATTCCACTTCACTTGGAAACCACTGGCAGGGCTCAGTATGTGAAAGTTTGTACTGATCCTTTAAGTTGAGCACAACAGTAAATTTTTTAGGACACGACAATCTCCGAATTCCCTCTCGCGCGTGTGAACGGCACCGAGGTTTTGTCTGACTCCGTTTCGGGGCTTTCCTTCACTCGAGCAATGTCTTCGTCCCTTTCCGGAGCCCATTTCGTGCCATTTTGCCACTAAGTTTTGTGCTGTAGACTTTGCTGGAGGCTTCGATAAAAAACCTCCGCTCTCAAACTGCCTCCCGGCACAAACAGTTCCATGTACATTTCCCACGAATTCTGCTCCGTGTAACACTCGGCAACTGATAAGTGCCGTTTTATCGCGAGGACCATTTCGCATCGCATTCGACCGGTCACAAAACACATCCACTCCTCTCACTGATTCGGACATAACGAGACATCGAAGTACTCCGGACAGAGCACACGGGAGACGCACACGATCGGACGTGTGGCGGCAGCCGTGCGGTGCGTCGTAATTGAGGTTTCCGGCATTTTCTGTGGTGGGCTGTTCTCCTGTTCACTGACGGGCATCAGTTCTGTGTCACTCGTATAAAAATTTCCTGGGAATGGGTATTTCCTTTTATACGCACCTATCAGCAGCACGGAACACTGCTCAAATATCGTGCACTTTATACAATTTCATTTTCTCGGACATTTGGGAACTCCTGAGGGGTGTAACTCACCAGCAAAATTATCGAATCACAAATAGGGTGCTCCAAATTTGCAGGACAGTCACGGAAACGAAACACACTGACATGCGACACAGGTACAGCAAAGGAAATTGACAGACGGTGCTCACACACGTGCATTAGGGTTAATGTAAGCCAAAAGCAGTGAATCTTTACACCCGGAAAGAAAAGCTGTGAAATCTGTACACGTGAAAGACGGAGTGGCTCTTCCTTTCTTTAGGCAGTCAGAGAAGGAAGAGATGCAGAGGTGATTTCTCTGAGGGAAGATTTGAAGCAGTACAATAAGCACAAGACACGTCACACACAAACACTACATTAAACAAGACAGACAAGGCAAACTCGAGTAGATTCACACTCCACAACTACGACAGTGCGATGCAGTGGGGTGACCTAACGACAGCGCAAAGCAGAGCTTTCTGGTGCTAAGCGACCCCCAGCAGTCGGATCTACGAGCGACAACGGCCGTGAGTGCACGTGTTCACACGAGGGGCAGGCGCACACAGGCAGGCAGCCGGCTTCTCGCCCACTCACCCGACGTGTATCGCGACTCGTTCTGCTTACCTACAAGCCGAAACAAATTCTCTGTCAACTCAGAACAGTCAGAAAACGGCAAAATACACTCACAGCAACATTTCTAGTAACTAAAAATTTATACGATCACACATTTGCACTTAATGCTAGGATGTTACAGAGAGAACTGTCCGAGTCTCCGACTGAGAAGAGTACACAATACTGCCGGCAGCCGGTGACCTGCCTTTGGTCAAATTATTTCTACGACGAGTTACCGAATCGTTACACAGTAAACTTGCTGCCGTTAATTTCTATAAATATTTATTTCCAGATGCATTTTGACAAGCTTTTTATATTTTTAGTGACAATTATCTGACGTGTTATACGCACTGGCACACAGTGTTTCTCGTACGAGAACTTCTCTATTCGCGACTCCGGCAGTCTGGAGCTCTCGCGATAGAGGTTTTTGCTGACGTGCTTCTCGTAGAGGACGAGGATTATCGGCGCTGTCGGACATCTCGAATGGAGTCTGGCATTCGGTTGGACACTACTTCAATTTTCGTACCTCTTATTGCGGAAAGCGTTAACCTCCATTCTTGTATTTTATACAAAAATAAAAATTGCCAGTAAACTGGATTGTGCACTGACCTTTATTTCAAAGAGCACCAAATTTCACATTTATTCCAATGCTGATTCATCTCATTAGGTTTCATTCTTTCAGTACAGAGCATTTAGTTCTTCCAATAAATATCATTCATTTCACAACTTTTGTGCATTGTCCAATTCCAGAGGAGTGGGTGGGGTTGGAGGGTGTTTAGAGGACAACTGTGGATAAATATATGATAAACCTGGGGGGGTGCACACAAAATAAATGGTTCTTAAGGTTACTTTCCAATATCACGTCAGACCTCAAGTGCAAAACACATACTTGATAAACGGCCGGTGAAAATTTTAATCAAATCACTTCTTAATTACTACTGTGACAAAAATCATATTTCAATTTTTCTGTAGCAATAGTAGGCACAGAATTACTTTCGCATTGCATTTCGTGCCGAGTACACCCTGCAATGTCGAGCGCTTCCATTCTCTAGTCCATTTTGTACGACACTTTGCTGAATTCTTGTCAACTGTTGTCCTTAAAAATCAACATCGACTCTCGTGGTCTCTTTAAGAAAAAGTGAACTGCTTTGAAAGGTTTCTGAATTATTTGTCTTGTGCCTTTATCGTAGGTTTGTGCTGCCAGCGACATTGTACTCGTTGTTCTCATCCGCAGTACGACATTATGGAAAACATCCACCAGCAACCAATAGCACTGTTGTCTCATTAACTGTTTATACTGTACTTATTCTAGCTCAATATTTCTTTGACAGACTTTGTACGAATATAATAATGAAGAAAATTCTGAGATTCATTAAGTCACACAGTCAAGTTTTTCTTGTGCTATTGAGAGAGTTGAAACATGATAAAATTTGTATAAAAATGTTGCTTTTTCTAATAGTGTTTATTTTTCTTTGGGGGGGGGGGGGGAGGCAGGGAAGGGCAGGGCAGCTGAAAACTTTATGCTGGACCAGCACTTGAGCCTGCAACCTCATCGTTCATTGGCAAACACAACTCGTGACTCACCCCTCACTGAGTTACTTCCACCACAACCTCGTCTCATACCTTACCAATTTCACAGAAGTTCTCCACCGTACCTCGAGGGACGAGGATTTCTCAAAAAAAAAAAAAAAAAAAAAAAAAAAAAAAAAAAAAAAAAAGGATATGTGAATAAATGGGTAACCAGTCTAGGGCACTGTTTCCAGAATAAATATTTCACTCTGTAGCAGTGTCAGTGCCATTTAGAAACGTCTCGAGGCAATCGAAGCTTCGAAGTTGGGTTCCGTGTCGTGTCAAATTGGCTCAGTTCGTAATGGCGTATCCCGTGCGAGGCTTACTTCTGGGTTCGTAGCTCAGTCCGGCACACATATATAACCTGCCAGAAGTTTGAAAATGTGCAGACTCCAGTACAGAGTGAAAATTTTCAGCCTGGAAACAGACCCCTAGGCCATCACTCAGCTGTCACTCTGTAATGTCCCATCTCCCAGGGGTGCTTATCCAGCAAGCTATCTGTGAGGCCTGCTGTGAATTTTGGAAAGTAGGAGACGGGAAGGGGGGGGGGGCTGTACAGCTCATTAGGTAAGAGCACTGCCCAAAATACCCCCGTCAGTCCAAAAAGTTTCAAGACTAGTTTAATAATACATATGGAAAGTGATTTTAATGCCTCAAGTTTTCTACATAGCCTCCCACAATTGAGTACAATGCACAGAACGTTCATACAACTCTATCGAAATGCCAGAAAACTCTTTCTTTGGGAAGTTCAGTTAGTGCATCACATTGGCTCTAAATAACAATGAAAACAATCAATTATTGATAAAGTGTGGATGGATATGTGTGTGTGTGTGTGTGTGTGTGTGTGTGTGTGTGTGTGCGCGAGTGTATACCTGTCCTTTTTTCCCCCTAAGGTAAGTCTTTCCGCTCCCGGGATTGGAATGACTCCTTACCCTCTCCCTTAAAACCCACATCCTTTCGTCTTTCCCTCTCCTTCCCTCTTTCCTGATGAGGCAACAGTTTGTTGCGAAAGCTTGAATTTTGTGTGTATATTTGTGTTTGTTTGTGTGTCTATCGACCTGCCAGCGCTTTTGTTTGGTAAGTCTCATCATCTTTCTTTTTAGATATAAATTATATAATTAGATGGATAAAAATTCTACTCACCAAGTGGCAGCAGAAGACACACATAAAAGACTGTTGTGATTGGCAAGCTTTCGGTGCCAGTGGCTCCTCGTCGTCAGAGCAGTTGAAGGGGAAGGAGGAAGGGTGAAGGAAAAGGACTGAATAGTTCTAGGAGAAGGGGAAGATTTTGAGAAAGCCACCCAAAACTGTGGGTCAGGGGAGACTTACCGTACGGGGCAACAGTCAGTCTTTCCTTCTCATCCCGTACGGTAAGTACGTAAGTCAGGGGAGACTTACCGTACGGGATGAGAAGGAAAGACTGACTGTTGTCCCATCCGGTAAGTCTCCCCTGACCTACAGTTCTGGGTGGCTTTCTCAAAATCTTCCCCTTCTCCTAGACCTATCCTGTCTTCTTCCTTCATCCTTCTTTCTTCATCCTTCTTCCTTCTACCTTCCCCTTCAACCCTTCAGCCTGAAGAAGGAGTCACTGGCTCCAGAAGCTTGCCAATCACAACAGTCTTTTACGCGCGTGTCCTGCTGCCGCTTGGTGAGTAGATTTTTCGTCTATCTAATTAAATCATTTTATCGTACTGGTTCTAATGTCAGTTATGTCATAATAGTGTTGACCCTTTGTGCGAATTTTAGTACTTTCTCATTTTTTGGCAGGTTCGTATAGATAACGCAGTGTCTCGTCACCTGTGACGATTTTATTCAGAAATAATTGTCCACACTGTGCATTTCGATCACATCGCAGAAGGTGTCCGCACGTTGTCGTCTGCGTTCGAAAGTCGAGGTGTGCTCGTGACGGACTTTGCTCGCACACATTTTTATTTTTCAAAACATTCTCGAACACTCCGTTTAGAGAAGCTGCACCGCTGCGACTCCCCACGTGACGACATCGGCGCACTACGGTCGCACGTCGACTACTCGACACTGCCCGCTCGCAACTCGGTGGCCGAATGCGCGTCTGCCGTTTACGGCATCGAGCTGGCACTGCGGTTACTGTGCCGGTGCGACCGGTAAACCGGCACCAAAATTGGCCTCGGAACTTCCAGGACAGACGGCGTAGGCCAGATACCGAGTACGAGACCTCGTTTTAACCTGACGGGGAGTGTCAAAACGCTTCACCGGGGAGGGAAATTTTCATTACAGAACACCGAAAAGATTACGAACGACAGAGGATCGTAGAAAAATGACGATTACAAAGTGAACGAGAAAGGGGGAATTAGTAACTGTACACTAAAAACACAGAAAAGTCACACGTGCACATTGAACCACAAGGAACGATGAGGAGTAAAAGAGAAAATCGTATGCAGATACCGAGGACCTGTTACGGGAGTGAATGTCAGAAAAAGACACAAAGAATTTAAAGAAAAATGTTAGCCAGCTGAAAGAATCAGTTGTCCTTACTCTTTTCGGTCTCCCTAACCCTCAGCCTGAGGTGGTCCCTCATGGTGGGCAGCACCGACGAAGCGTTGGAGGCGAGCTTCTTGAGCGCACCCATCGTGTACACCCGGTCTGAGATGACGAGGTGTCTCTCCAGGATCTGTTTCACCTGCAAAATAAATACAAACACGTGGGGACACACCTCACTACATTTCACAGTGCTGCCACATTAGTTCTGTTTTTAGTACTACAATATTTTTAAAAAGGATGGTAATTCTGAATTTACTATAACTTTTTATATTCACATCTTTTGTGTTTTTATTGAAAGGTGTAAAAATTTGTTTGCAGTTGTTACATATTTGTGGTACGAGTTCTTATCAGGTAATTTATTTCTGATTAGTAGTGTGTCTTAAGACACAAACACAAAAACAAACAGAAAAAAAATCATTCTTTTTAAAATAGGTTGTTCGAAACCCGACGTGTTGACAAAATTCTGTTACTGTACTATCAGGCCCCGGGTCACACAAACGGTGTCGCAATTAGTTTCGACTTCTCAGCGAGTCGTCGTGTGACACTGACAGAGACAGTCCGCAAACGGAAAACGGCCACCGGCCGTCACGAGTGTACGGCAGATGCCCGGTACAATTTTTTGTCCCGGCCGTCCTGTGTCCACTCGAGACGTACGAGGTGGTGACTGTGTTCTGTCAGTTTGTGTCGAGCTTAAACGAAGCTGTCAAATGCCAAAAGAAGGTGCCGTTAGTGCTAACGGTGAACTGGCAACAAAATTGTGTACATCAAAACACTGCATATGGGCTTTACGTAACACGAGAAAGTTTGGCGAGTTTCCGCCAGTTGTGCTGCCGACAGAATAACACTGGAATCGTCTCCAGATACGCGACAAACACGAGTCTCGAAAAATTTTCTAGTGCGAATTGTGGTACCGGTCTTACCTGTCCCGGCACGCCACTCTCGGACTCCTGTCGTATTCCTTCACAGTTGAAAGATTAAATGTCGTGATGTTCCGTGTGGGACACGGGTACACACCTGGTAGGTAAATTCCTTCATGAAGAGTTTGCGGTGCGCTGACGGGTCGCGGACCTCCAACTTTTTCCAAGCCAAATCTCGGGGGACAAAATATGTGAACTTGGTGTGCTTCTCGTCCAACATCTTGTTGAAGTCTGACATCTCACCGAGGTGGTACGTCTTACTGAAATACAGTTATCAGTTTTTTAAGACAACCTTACATCAGCTACGAACAAGATTTTAATAGTATGTAAACATTTTAAAATGAAAGGCGAGGCTACGAATTTAGCTCAGTGTTCACTTCTGTTGTTTTACCTATCACACAAGCGTGTTATTTTACCACAAAAACACAGTTTTTTTTTTACCAGCACTATGCACGTTATTGTAGTTCGATAACACGCGAGTCGATGCCAGAAGCTGTGTTTTTGGGACGAAATGCACACATAATAGTTAAAGCGACAATGACAAACTGCCTGTCGACTTCTGTCTCAGATTCTCGGGCCGACGTTCGTCTGACGATTTTTCTGACATTTCGCCAGTACGAGCGGCCGGCCTCGTCGCAGCTTCACCCTCCGTTGCCGGTGGCGGAGTGCAGTCGAGCTCGTGGCCGTGGACTGTAGGCACCCGTCGTACCGACACCTGAGGACTTTACCGCAGTCATTTACGGTGCAGTTCTCCTCTCGCTACCTGCAATGGTCGTTCACTGCAGCACAAAAATCCGGGATCCGTTCTCCCTCAGGTTGTCTTCTTTCTTGTCGAGGCTATTCTCACGTCTGTGTATTCCTATAGCTTCGCCGAACGAGTGGGCACGACAGTTCTTCTCTACAGTCGGAACTTCTGTCTCGGCAAATTTCTCCGAGTGGTCGGCCTCACACGGTTTCTCCGCCTGCCCCCCACGTAGTGCCGCTTACGTTCTCCGATCCCTGTATCGAGCGATCGTCCGGTCTTTCTGACACAAAGTCTTCTGCACGTGCGCGGTATCAGTGTAGTCCCGACATTGCGAGTAGGCCCTTTCTCTCCTTTGCCGATCTGAGACACTCTTCGATTTTCTCCGTCAGTTTATAAATAGTCTTTACACCGTGTTTGTGCGATACGCGACCGATGTCACTCGGGGAACGTACGGCACAGAGGCAGTACCCGACATTTCTTATTCCGAGTGTTTGACTCTGTTACACTTCTTATACGACTAGTGGAGTACCCTTTGCTCCTTACGACGCTTTCCGTGTCCGAGGTGCTGCGGCTGGACGGTCGGTCGACACTGGGGGCGTAAGCGGCACTGTGGGTCGGGGCAGGTGGAGAAACTGTGTGAGGGCGACCACTCGGTGAAATTTGCAGACGGAAGTTCTTGCTGTAGAGAAGAATTATCACACCTGCCTATTTAGTGAAGCTATAGAAATACACGAACGTGAGAAAAGCTTTGACGAGAAAGGAGAAAGCCTCGAAGTGGACGGATCTCGGATTCCCGTGCTGTAGCGAACGACCGTTGCAGATAGCGAGAGGAGAACCGCACCGGAAATGACTGCGGAAAAGCCCTCGGACGTGTGTGAGAGGTACGCACAGTTGCGACGGCAAACTCGACTCCGGTCCACGACCGGGAAGGGAGGGTGAAGATTCGACGGTGTCGGCCACTCGTGTTGGCAAAATATCAGAAAAATCGTTAGACCGAAGTCGGCTGAAGAACCCGAGGCAGGCAGTTTGGCAACAAGTGGCCGAGAAAGCCTTAACAATTTTGTAAAGTAATAATACTTAAAATAATAGGTATCTTGCCACATTTAATACGATGGAAAACGAGATGACAAGAGTAGGATACTACTCGAGATGACAAAAAAAGATGGTAGTCTATGTGGATTTCGTAGTCACAGCTGGTGAAGAACTTTAATCCATTTTCACATCTCTCATCTGTTTCCATTGTCTCTGAAATTTTGAGTTTCTCTTGGCAACAGAATGTCTCACATATATGGAAAGTACCCAAGTAATTGAGTGTTTCTTATCTGAAGATTTGAACGGAGTGCACTGAAATGATAATTGACACACGTAGAAGTACAGTTAATTTATGCTGTTGATAAAATATTTGTGTGGGGAAACATACAAACCTCAGTTAGTGATACGGCAAAGGAAAGACTTGCGGGAAACGGTGGGCAAGATGATCTGGTTTGGAAAGGAATGTGCCCTGGAAAGGAGGAAGGAAGCTAGGAGCAAGTGGCCAGATGGGACAAATCTGGCACAGGACACAGTACAATTTGAGGAGGTCCGAAAGTCTACACGAGCAACTCTGAGAAGAGCAAAGAGGAAATATATAAGGTATATCATCACTGAAGCAGAAACGGACTTCAGAGGACAAAAGACTGCGGAAATGTGTCTGAAGGTGATGAACCTCTGCAAAGGTCACCAGGCCGAGCAGAAATTTGTTAAAGATTCCCACGATAAGATCCTGACAAATGATAGCGCTATAGCTGAGAGGTGGAAAGAGTACTTTTGACAGCTGCTAAATTGTGACGAACCCGAGCTGCAGTTTGATTTCCAGTACCCAATTACGGCCGATGCAGATTATCCCCCATCTACACTGGATGAGATGAAAACCAGAATCGGACACCTTCGGGAGAATAAGAGAAACTTGCAGAAAGAATACACTGACTGATACAGGCAATACGGATCAAAGAAGAACTACCGGCAGAAGAGAAAACAGCTCCGATTTGTCCGATACGTACGAAGGGCGACAAACTGAAATGTGACAACTATCGAGGAATCGCCTCGCTTGACGCGTCTGCTATAAGATACTGTCCAACTGCCTCGTACACAGAATTCGGCCAGTGGCAGAATCGGTGATTGGGGAGAACTGGGGAGGTTTCTGGCCAGAGCGATCAACAGTAGACCACATCTTCAATCTCGAGCAGCTCACTGAGAAACAGCTATTTGAGGGAGTCTGGCATGGCAGAGAAACTCATCAATTTGAGAAAGACCTGTCTGAGAGAAACAGTGCAAAGGTGAAGATGGGAAATCGAGTAACTGAGGAATTTGAAATTGCGACGGGACTCTGACAGGGAGACGGTTTGTCTGCTATCCTGTTCAACTTTGCCCTCACAAAGATCGTACGTGAGACCTTCTGAGAGAACAAAGGGATTGAAATCGAAGGAAAGACACTGGCATACTTAGCCTATGCAGACGACATCTGTTTACTCTCTAGGTCTGAAGAGGAGTTAGAGCAAATGACCAGAGCACTAACGGAGGCTGACAGCAAATTTGGGCTAAACATAAACAGAGGCAAGACAGAGTACCTCGTTATGAAGCCTGATCAAAGTCAGACTGCTGATAATCTACACTCACTGCAAGTGGGATACCAGTCCTACAAAAGAGTGCACCTAGGGGCACGTTCTATATGGCTGTGAGACACGAAGCATCCAGAAACAGGACTTCCGTAAGCTCCTAGTTTCTGAGAGAAAAGTGGGTCAGAAGATCTTCGGTCCAGTTGTGGATGAAGCCACGGGGGAATGGAGGATAAGACACAACCGAGAGCTCGAGGAACTGTACCGGCAGCTGAACGTAGTGGGAACTGTCAAAGCCAAACGAATGCAGTAGGCCGGCCATGTGGCCCGGATGGAAGATCACAGATGGCCTCGGAAGCTCCCGGATTTCACAGCTGCTGGAAAGAGACCCCAAAGGGTGACCCAAGAATCGTTGGAGGGATGGCCTCCGTGAAGATTTAAACCGAGCATCAATAGATGTGGACGGATGGCGGACAGCAGTAACGGACAGAATCCACTGGAGGAGGAAACTTGTAGCAGCGTGCAGTCCACTGGGCCTGATCACGTACAAGAAGAAGAAGAAGATAAAATATTTATTGTCATATCCTATTAAGCTTTTTATGTCTACAAGATTTATGAGTAATTAAGAATTAGCTGACTATATGTGACCTTGTGCAGAATAAATAAGACTCATAACAACTTGTGTAGAAACACTATTCTGAAACCAAAAAATCCACATAGTTTCATTTGAAGAAACAAATTTGATATTGTATCTCTGTGGTTAAACAACGTTACTGCAACTTGATGTTAGCTGTTTCATGAGGTCATATTGTGTGTGTGTGTGTGTGTGTGTGTGTGTGTGTGTGTGTGTGTGTATGTGTGTGCACCCGCACCCGCAAGTAAAGATACGTATTAAAAAGGAGGTGGTAGACCGTGCAGCCTAATCGACCAAACAACCCTTGATTCAGCATCGAATTATTTACCGAGTATGTACAAAAACAACAAAGGTTACAATTCTTGCAATACATCACTGATTAACATCTAATAACATTGCACATAAATGGTATGCTGCTATTCGTGTATTTTTTCCAAAATATTCATTATTCTCCTTGCAACATGACACCTTTCTAATGTTTAGAAAGGATTTTGTAGAAGGAACTTCGTAAACTCCACTGTGTGGAGAGTCAGGACCATACTAGGCAGTAAATTGGCCAATTTTCATCCTACATATTGGATCCTTCTTACAAAGTACTCTCCTCTGGCTGCTGATGTAAAATTTTTCTTCATTTCCAACACTGTACTGAAGCATACGAGATATATGTGAGGTGTAGTCTTTTAACGAGAAATACTACATTTCAAATATACAGGTTTATTACGTCAGCAACAGGGTTTCGGAAACGGGCCACGGCACGATTCCTTATATTTAGCACCGCAGACAATTCTTACATCTCTTACTGAGATTCGCTACTGTTGTCACTCCCCAAATTTCTATTCTTCACTAAGTCGAGGAATGCTACGCTGTACTATACTTTTACCGCTTCACCGCTTCACCAGCTACTTACTTCAGCATCGGGTCCGTCCGGAGCTTCTCCTTGACCGTCGTGTACGGGACACCCAGTATCTTGTTGATGATGTGCACCATACCGTTGGTGGCGGCTATGTTGGGCTGAACGACGGTGGCGTTGACGCCGCCGCCCTCGACGGTGACCGTCTTGTTCCCCGTCGGGCCGAGCACGACGTTGAAGTACAGGTTCTTACGGTCGGCCATCGTCGGAACCTGGAACAGCTGGGGTGAAGTGCCTGACCTCCGCCCTCTACTCTTACGACACCCAGACACCGATCTACACGGCACATGCACGGGAGGACGCCGGGAACGTCGGCCAGCTCGTGCCTCCGCCGCCGCCATTGTCCGCAGCGCAGTTTCGCGTCTCCCGCCACCGTACTCGGCAGCGCCTGCGGTGCCGCCGTGACGGGTCCCGTATACTGTCGGGTCTGTCACGTGGGTACGTTTCCGCAATCCTGCGGCATTACTTCTACTGCCGAAGCTGCGGCCCGGTGTCGTACCTTTTCCCCTGTAACTCGGACTGTCTGTAGTGCCGACGGGTGACGTTTCTGGACCCGGGTTTGTATCCTCAATTTGTCGAGACACCTCTACTGCCCCTCGAAGTTTGTTACTGTATTTCTGGTACACTTTGTACAGTAATGGCATTTAGTGAGTATCACAGTCACAAAGCTTTTGCAAGTGATGCAGTATTCTCACTGGATGTTAATTGGAGAGAGGGGAAATAAAAAATGGGACGGTATCCAGCCAGATTTTGACTAAAATATCACCCTACTGCGAAGATTTGTAGCCACTTCTCAAAATAATCAAATGTGCACTTGTTGAGCAACCAGGTAGTCAAAATGTGTGTCTATGAGGTATAATGAAAATGATTTATACTGAACTGGATAAATGAGAATAACTTGCAAAACAACATCACTGCCATCACAAAATAGATCGTACCTTCAAAGGAGCGTGAAGACAAGTGGAAAATGTATAAATTTTACTAACTTTACATTGACCGTTCAACTGAGTAAAATTGTCCAGACAACTGTAGGTCATCTTACACTGTCTTTGAGCTGCAGTCACAAAATGACACCCAATGTACGACAAATGTGCAGAATTTGAAACCCCGTCACAAATTTTTTTGAATTTTTTACAGTCAATTGCAAAGTACTAGGAATTTTTGATAAGGTAAGTTAATCATTTCTTCAAGGATCTTAACTTCACGGAGATGTCAGATGCAGAAATTTGTGAATCAGTGGGAGGTGGCGGCCGGGGGCTGGGAGGCGCGATATTTTTAAGAAAATGAGAATATTTAACAATTTATTTCTGTTTTCTATTTGATCAGCCTTTTGGATCACAGTTATGATTGGTCTACCTGTTAGAAGAAAAGTTCGTTCAAAAATTAAAATATGTTGCCATAAGATCAGAATTTTTAATCCCACTGTTGCAGATACGTGTCAACAACTTAACTGCAATGCTGTTTTTGTTGTGCAAACTTACTATCTTCACACACCAATTGCATTACAGTATTTCTACAGTCGAGCTTCACTCGGCATATACTGCAGCAAAGTTTATTAGTAAAACTGCCTGTAGATAAGGTTTTAAAATTTGGCCAGTTGTGACGTTTCAGCTTAAACTATTACCTCTAGCTAGTTCGACGAGGAACTGCACTCACTAACGTAACGGGGTGCAGCTGCTGCGAGTTGCGTTAAATGCACTTTACATTTGTGCACTCGTCACCGGCCGTCTGCCATTTTACGGCCCCACTCCCTCGGTGGTGCAATTCTGACAGGTACTCGGGTAGTGAAGTCTGCTCTTATTATCAGGCGTGATATACTAGCTATAGATGCAGAGAGATGATGAAGAGGTGTTGTGAAGAGGAATTATAAATGTCTGAAAGCGAGCTTACTAACTGATACAGCAAAATGAAAACATAGCCGAGTTCAACGACGGTTTGAAGAAATTATATTAAAAATGCAGTGACGTCTGATGAAACGAGAATTGACAATTTCTCACCAAATGTTCTGCAATTTACAACAGACTGCATAAACTCCTCGGTGAAGTATACGGCCGAATGTAATTTGCACTCCGTGCGTTCGTTACGATATTTTCCGAGTCGAGCAAGTAGACACACACGTACGAGTGAAGTGCACAGCAGGTGACGGAACAGAACGAGCTCTCACTGTGCACTCGACACTGAGGCACAATTGTTTTCTCATTCAAATGGACAGAAGGAAGGAACACGAGAAACCACCTGTGCTACTGCACGGACCTGAACTGCCACAGTCTGCACAGCGGGAGATTAGTTCCAGAAAGGGGAAGGTTACGGGAAATGTCCTGTCGGTGTCGACTGTGGAGCCACTCGAGATTGAGCGGCATCTCGTTCGGACAGACCTCGTTACTGAAAGAAACTACGCCACCGCCCACTCGGGGGAACCGCAGAAGGCGTAAACTGGGAAGTTCAGACGGTGCAGTTCAGAAAACTCGCACAGTTCTGAACACTGAGAAATGTCCGACCGAAACTTTTAGGTGACTGTACTAAGTCACCTTCACAAATAACGAAGAATTATTTGCACACAAAATCCGGTGCCATTACGACAGACACGAATGAGCAGTCGACCCTACTCATCTTATTAGGCGACGGATGTACGAACTGGCCGGGTGCTCCCGTGTTACGCGGAGAGATGAAAACTGAGAAAAGCCACATACGTCCCAACCTACAGAACAAATTTGAAAAAAGTAGCTAAGATAAAAGAGGTAGGAAAAAAAGTAGTTAAGAGAAGTAGCAACAAACGTATAGCATTAAAGTTCCAAAAATCAAAACATACCTGTCGGATCTACATGCATTCCGCAAGTCACAGGTGCAGCATGGAATGTAGGCAGTTTGTTCCAAAAGGCAACAACAGTGATGTGAAACAGAAAGAAAGTTATGCAATTTACTACGTCAGGCGACATCTACATGTCAAGTCCACAGAAGAAACAGTACACACAGCACCCGCTACAGTTAGCGTCTACGACACGGCAGCGGCCTCCGGCCCGGACGTCGACCGGCACAGTCGCGCGAACAAAATGGGCGACAGTATCCTACCGCGTGCGGATGTCGTTCCCCGACCGGTAGCGAGTTTCTGTCCCTTTAATGCAGACACGTTTAAATTAATTAAATATACCGTGTCTCGAGACAAAGAGGCAGCCTTTCGGACGTACAAGGCACTCGGAGGCTGTACCGATTCACTGTCCGTGGCAGTGCAGGCGTGGACCACTTTCTCGCACCACGACCCACTGTTAGTCTGCAGCGTGCCTACCGGTGGTACGAGGGGTGGTTGATTTTTATCACCTCGAAAAAATTGTTACGTAACTGATTTCTCATTTGTTTGCAGTAACAGGAAATTCTGGTGTCCTAGAAAAGCCAAACTAGAATAGTGGGGCCTACATAAAAATGAATGGCTCCCCCAGCAGCACACACAATTTGACGTGCGCCAGGTGCTGACGCAAACCTGCAAATAAACATAAAACTAGTTACGTAACTATAATTTCAGGAGGTGATAATTAAAACTGTATGACTATTCCCCATAAATAGATTGAGGCAACAAACTTTTTCACGCACAGTACCTTTTGTTGCTTTGTAGATATTGGTTATCTGATTTCATCATGAGATAACGACTGTGTGTGTGTGTGTGTGTGTGTGTGTGTGTGTGTGTGTGTGTGTTCGCTCCACGATCACAGTTGCCGTGGAGCTCGATCGGCACAACTGAGGTTAATAGTGCCCTGAAATATGCATATATCAGAATGTTGTCACTCTGAAGCTGTACAATGTCTTGTGTCTCCTGTCAGTTCTGCAACCCCAGTCAGCCACAATGCAAAAATCCCGCTCCACAAATGAATAAGAAGTTTTTGGCTCCAAAATAATGTTTCTCGGTGAGGTGCCTTTGGCAAAACATGTATTCCACAGGTCTGACAAGAAATTACAGAGTAAAAATGCACTTAAAATTTGATTTTTCTGTCGCTCTTCTGGTGAGTCAGATGACACACAAACGAGGACACATTGGCAGTTCCAAATGGAAAAAGTTTGAATTTGAATTAGATTTACTGAAATTAAATAAACAAATTGATGACAACGAAACTGGTAAAGAGGCGGCATCGAATATATCTCGACTAATAAAACTGATAGGACATTAAGTTCACCAAAATGAAAGAGCGGTATTAGTGGGGATGAAACTGTGAGATCTTAGTTTTTTGTGGCGACATTCTCGAAGAAATGCTCCACAGATTTCTCGTCAGGCAAGGTTCGTACGTGACCAGGTCCTTTCGGCTACTTCCTCTGTCGTAGTCGTCGCGAGTTATTTGTAGGCTGTGTCATTCCGAGAAACGCGTACGGTACCCAGACCTCGTGTTGTGGTATAGATGAGACTGTTACCCTGAGCAGTTATTATATTCTCATTCACTAGCTTCACCAACTCTCGGCCGCACTGTCACTTTCAGACCGAACCTAGATTTCGTACTGTGCTACAGATCGGACACCGCATCCTAGGCTTAATAATCGCATTCGTTATCTACATCAACTTCGATACGCGACCGATGTGGACGAAAAGCCATTTGCGAAGTTCGATGAATTTGTATTTTAGAGGTATAAAGACATATCCAGTTAAAATCTGTTAACGGGCTGCCTCCACTCGACACGGAGACGCACTACCGTCGTCTTCTAGACTTTGCGAGCGAGCACAGTGCACGGCTGGCCCTTTATAGACTTAAGCTGTAAAATCTAATAATGGCACGTCATTTTGATTTTCTGTAACAACACTGACATCAATTATTGTTTTTCAAATGGAACTATGGCACATCTGGATCCAAAAGAGTAGTTGGGCAAATTCAACAGAATCACTATTTTGCACGGGCCTGAGAAGAAATTACAGAATAAGATTGGATTAAAAATTTTAATTTTTTGCCCATCTTTTAGTGGGTTGACTCGAGGTTAAAATTCTCTGCTGCAGCGAAAGACGTAGGCCAGCTGTGTACCGTCTGCCGGAGGACTCGAATGGAGTACAGAACGACGAATGCCTCCGACGAGTGACAAATGTCGACCTGTAAGCCTGCCCGCTGTCAGTGGAGCCAAAATCTTTTGGTCGATGTAGACTGCAGAGTTTTACTCCTTTACCTTTTCAGCAACTCAACATTTTGGCTACTGCTCAGATCTCGTATCCGGGGCCTTCCGGGCTCCTACTGGCAGGTCGATATCTACTTCTCGGACAGCGTGCTACTCCTGCCGGTACCTGGCCCGCCGATTAAGAGTCCGAGGAAGGAATCTGGCAGGAACATCGGTATGCGGTCGGTGCTCTCTACTTCAGTCGAGTCCCCCAGTATACGGTACGCAGCCGGTCCACATCTCCTAGTATAGAAGGAATTTTAACCTTTGACTTCCGGACAATGGATCAATCAATTTATCAAAAGACTGAGACAAAATTCAATTTTTTAATCCAGTCTTACTATTGAAGATTGTCAAGTCCTACTAATTTGAAGTTCAAATGGCACAGTTCACTTTTAAAAAGTAAATTTGATGTTAAAACGGAATGTAGAAATATACTGGGCACTTTTTGATGAGCCCTTAATGAGTATGTGCCAATGTGAAAAATTGTCACTATCTTTAACTCGAAAAGATAAATCACGTGAAAGTTAGGTGCCTCAAATATGCAAAAAAGTATGTCTTTATTTTTCCATCTTTACCAGTACCATTAGGTTTGAGGTGGTCTATTATTATACTGTCTCTGTAGAGAGAGTAGAGACTCTCTGGTTCTGGAAGCTAGGAGCAGTGTGGTCCACTCCTTCTACACCTCAGCCACACGACTCACCTCCCCTCCCACCATCCCTCCAATCTTCACCCCCGTCCCACCGCCTGTCGGTACCGTCCGGGCCGGTGCCTTTCCGCATGCCATTCCCATACATTCACCATTCTAGGTACATTTAATTAACATTCCAACCACCGCCACATTAAAAATCAAAACATAGCTTTGAGCAGCCATAATGAGTTTAGTTTTTAGTAAACATTTATGTAATACTTTTAGCAAAAGTAAACATTTATTTCAAAACTACATAAAGATAGATGCAAACACTATACTTTCTAGAATAACACAGAGAATACAGTCCGTGACAATTACACTTCTTTTTTGCCTTAGAAAACTACTTCAACATCCTTCCCCGACCACCCCCAGCTCCCGCACTGGGCAGAGACTCGTCCTCGACACCAATATCCGAGTCACCAGTTGACCCGACGTGTCGAGCCTTGCAGAAAAACACTACTGAGCAATTCCCCTTTGACTAGCTTCTCTGTTGCGCTTATAATATATTTACCAAAAGTTATCCTTCAAAAAGCTGTCACGTTTGTTTTAAAGGAGGAAAGAATCTCCTTATGTGATTGTGCCAGAGGAGGTAGCCCTGACAGTGTGAATTGGGAAATTTTACAGTCACCTGAACCAAACTAAGAAAATACTCAGACGGTAACTGAAAATACTGGGTAGAAAACAAACAATGATGTAAGTAAAGAAAACTACTTGACACACACACACACACACACACACACACGGTGCTCAGCTACTGACGTAGTAATCTTTTCGAGGGCATTCCCGCAGAGCTTCAGCCTTGCTCTCCAGACAGTGTAGGCAATGAAATCTGGATTAAAAGCTAATTTAAGGAAGCTGTTAAACTGATATCAGGTACAAGAGTTCATGCATTTCACTGTGTAGATCATAAAATTGTCCTGGGGGAGACAAAAATGGTACGGCATTAAAGGCATTGTATTTGCTTAGTGGAAGCCACATCTTAGTGATACAAAACACAGGATCAAATTAGCAAATGACACAACAGGAACAAGACTGAATTTTGAGTGGGGAAATATTAAATAAAGTGTCCTGCAACGTCCAATGCTACGCCTGCTCCTGTTCTCCCCCTGTATAAGTGATTTACGTGACACAACGCAGGAGATGTTTCCTGATCACACAAGTACACTGGCTGACAAAAAAGTGAAGTAAACGATTGGAGTCGCAGTTCTCTGTGACAGGCAGAATAGCAGAATTCATTAGTGTCGTTACTGAGCCTGGCCAGTTATATACGGGCTACGAAGATGTCTAAGTGAACACGTACAGAACACTCGTACGTGATGCCGCTATCGGCACCTCGACCTGTTCGGAACGGGCCTCACTGTGGGTGTCCGTCCGGACGAGGGGTCACACTGTACGACGCACAGATTTGTGGGACGTCCGTACGTGACGTTAGCCCGGCGTCTCACTGTACGGTAACACGAGGGCGGCCGTACTCGTCGGAAAGGTACCGGGGTGACCACGAACGATTGTCACGAGGGAGGATCGCCGTACTGTGCTCCGACCGCACAGTAACCCCTCCGTATCTGTGAACGAGTAACAGACTACTCGCAACTTTCCGTGTCGTCCCGCACCGCCCACCGTACACTAGGGACAGCCCCCTCCACGTAGGCTGCCTTTAACACCGCCACACGGACGGCCGCGTTCGGAGTCGCACCTCGACAGGGGAGCGAGGACTGCCGACAGATGGCACTGCACCGTGTACGAAGACGAATTGCACTTCTGCACTACCCTGAAGTGAGGGAGATCGGAGTTCGTCATCCTATCGACAGTGCAGTCACTGACAGACAGAGCGGAAGGACGGGAAGCAATGCGGCCGTGTCCGTTTCGAAGGAACGGGCCTCGCATTGGGGAAATCGTGGAAAACCTAAAGCCAGACGGTGGACGGGGTTTGAAATTGTCACGCTCCTACGTGCCAGTTGAGGGTGCTAACAGCTGCACCACCACCCCGGACGACCGCCACCGAACGAGTAGGGCGACCTGGGAGAGTTCTCACTCTTGGAGAAGTGCAGCAGTACTACTCCCGGCATCGAGGTGTCGGGAACCGTCTGGGACGACTCCGGGCCGCAGCCGACACAAATACGGTGGAGTTACGCGTCTCCGCGCGTTACCTCTCGTGCGACAGTACCACGGTGCGATATTCGGACGGGACTGTGCTCGCCCACACGTGGCACGCACATCTGCGGACCGTCTGCGCAGCTCCGAGGTACTCCCGCAGTGGGCGAAATCCCCGGACCTGTTCCCGAAGGGTCACGCAATGTATCGTCTCGGACGTCGACCCTGTTCCGGTGCCAATATCTGCGATACCTGGGATCGGTTACGGTAGTCTCGAGCTGGTGCGATTCGGGAGAAGTTGCGACAGCTCTACAGCACCCTCCCCCACGAAATCGGCGTGTGCACCCACGACGGAGGGGGCGGAATGTCGTACCGACAGGTGGGCTCGTACTGGCGAGGTCTTCGTAAATTTGACTCGATTTTGTAATTGCCGAAATAACACGATGTACCACCTCGACCCACGAAGTTTGGTTCAATTTCCTTCTCCCCTTGTGGTTGCTTCACTTTTTTGTCAGGCAGAGCACACTGGTGGAGGGTGCACGAGAAAAACGGGACAGGCTCACAGAGGCATCTACCGGGAATAGAAACCGACAGTCAGGCGCCGGACTGAAACTCCAAATTTGAAATTTCTAAGCGTGCAGCCCGTTAGTGAACCGAGGGGGTACTGTGACATTAACTCGAAAGCTCAGTTCTGCCCGCTTGGCATACTGAACCGTCTCTCACTGTGGTGAGCTCTCGCCGGGGATGCCAGCACACGTTTTCTCGGCACTGTCGTATGGCACGTCTTAGAACCCTGTAGATGTTCAATGTGAGCACCATTTGTCACACGGCACACATCAAGTCTATAGCCGAGTTCTTCCCAAATGCTGATAACTGTGTCTTCAGTGATTGTAGCAACAGCTGTTTCAATCCAGTATCTTAATTTAGGGAGGTCTGCTGTTAGCAGAGTCACGTACACACGATCCTCGATGAAGCCCCAGAGGAAAAAATCGCGTGGCTTTAGGTCGGGTGAATGTGGAGTCCGTGCAAAGCGAGCCCTGTCATTGGACCCCTTGTGGTCTATCCGTTGCTCGGGTACAGTGAAGTCTAGTGGATCGTGGCAGAAACACTCCGCGCTGCGCACGCGCATAGCTGCCAAACGTAACTGTTTGACTTGCTCTTTCATTTGACATATCATTTATAACTGTAAGTTTAATGTAATAAATATTACAAAGCGTTAAAACCCCGATATTCATTTGTAAACACCTTGTATAACAGCAACATTGACACTGACAGTGGCTGCCTATTACACTGTATTTCCGTGTAACCCATCAAAACTGTGTGTCACAATAGCGTGAGGTAGATTTCGTGTACTACTTGGTCACTCATGATGCGACTGTTGGCTGTATTTCTATGTGTTGCTTTAGGAAGTACAGCTTTATCATTCACCACACTCACTACAATTATCCATTCATAAAAATACTTATAACATGTGACAAATTACAGTTTCTCTACATTACATTACATAAGAGTAATTTCATACTTCAAGTAACAACTAAGTCAGCAAGACAACAATTTCTAACTTTTTTGCAAATGTGAGCATATTCTTTGGGTTTGCAATTGACAGATATAAATATTATTCAAATATGAGTACATTTCACATTACTTTTTTTTACTTAGGTGTCAAAAATATTGCAAATAATGTAGCATATTAATGTCATTCTACCACTGCACCAAAAGTGAAGAATTTTAGAGAAATGTTCAGTTCTTTTCAAACTCACTTCACCCACGTAGTCAGAATGGAAAATACTTAAACGCGCCAAGTCGAGCAGCTCCTATTGAAGCGCCAAGCTGCGCTACACTAATGCAGTGGAGTACAGATATTGTGGAAACAGTTTATTGCTATTGTATGCAGAAAGCAGATTTGAGTCGGTCTTTACAAGTTGGGACATAAAGGTGAGAGGTAGCTTTTAAGAAATGTAGAGGAAAAGTAGGTCATCTTAATTAGCACGTGTGAATTACGGGAAGGGTAGGTATGAGGTATGTGAAATAAACGGAAGATAGTATACATACCTGCACGAAACAATCCTTCTGAAAATTAAAGTTATGAAAAGTTTACTGTTAAGAATCAATGGTGAAATATATCTGGAGAACAGGAAATACATGGTAATAGAAAAAAATAATTCCTCTTTGTTTTTTAAAAAATAATTTGCTAAAACAGCTCCAATATCATTCCAGGCAAGAGTGATGTGATCTCGTGTGTGTCTTTCACTACATCGTAGAACACTCCCCCTGAATACTCGGACAGGCCCGGTCGAGTGTTGTCGCTGCAGTGCTACTGCCCACCGATGTTAATGCCTATCATTATTTTCCCAATTGTCATTATTATTAATTTTCTTTCCAGGTCACATGTCACTTAATTGACTGTTCATTTTCTTCTATTCATTGTTCAAAGACTATCAGAAATGCCGAGAATGCACCTTCGTATGTGTCGATACATAACAACTGCAGTCACTATAAATGAGTATTTCAAAGTCACTGATGATTTTAATGGTACTGTAGGCTTTAGTCAATTGTTAATTTTCACAATAAGAAGATCACGTTCTTGTCGTGTAATAATGTGGTCTGTCTGTTAACACGAGATGCCACCAGCTTTTTCTCCAACCACGTGTGCTACTGCATGGACTGCTTCGTGTTCCGTTTACTTTCCTTCTACTGCGTTTACTGATGTGCGCCAGATGCCTCTGGCAGAAATATTAATCTCTCGCACATACCTACAATATAATGTTTCCCCACGTGGGGCTCGGTTTTATAATAAAAAATAACACACAGTTGCAGAAAGATTCGTTAGTGTTAGAGCTTTTTTTATATAGAGACAAACTACTCATTACATAAAATATGTGGTGAGAATGTCGGTAGGAAAGATCCTAAGAAGAAATATATAATTCGTGCAAATATTCGTGTGATTTCACACTAACACAAACTTCTTTGAATATGTTCATAACAAACAAATGCAGGAAAGTCTATACCTATAACTGCCACTAACACAAGCCCTGCATTAAATGCAATTTCAGTTATGAGGTTTCGCCACAATGCCAATATAGAAGATAGCACAACGAATCTATGAGTATTTAATTGTTCCACTCGTAAATCCTTACTTAAGACTAATCCCCCGAACACAGCTCAACACATCCACGAACATTTAATTATTCCGCTGATATCCTGAATTGGGACTAGCTTCCCGAGATGTTTGTAAAATAATTTATTTGGATAATCAAACTGTAGACGTTTATTATACCCATAAAATCTACATACATTTTTAATTAACAACTGCAACGGGCACCCGCACGGTACCATCCCGTGCCAACCTATTCGTGGACCGTCTACAGGAATTCTTAGTCATCACCCAGAATTCCAAATCCCTCACCCGGTTCGGATTCGCCGACAGCACCTTCGTGATCTGGATCGAGGGTGACGAGACCCTATCCACATTCCTCCAGAACTTCAACACCTTCTCCCCATTCAGTTCACCCGGTCCTCCTCAAACCGACGAGCCCCATTCCTCGGCGTCGACCTCCACCTCAGAGACGGCTACACCGTTACCTCCGTACGTATCGAAACCTACCGACAGCCGGCAATACCTCCACTCGGACGGTTGCCACCCGTCCCGTACCGAGAAGTCTCTGGCAGACAGCCTAGCCGCAGCGTCCGTCGCACCTGTAGTGACGAGCGGTCCCTCTCGAAATCTACCGAGGGCCATACCGGAGCCTCCGCAGACCAAAATTACCCCCCCGACCTCCCGGAGAAACAGATCTCCCGTGCGTTGTCGCTCCAGTCGCCACCACCTCCCGAAGTCCCACCCCTCCTCACTCGGTACCACCCGACCGCATTCTCTGCCAGGATTGCGACACTCTCTCGTCGTGCCCTGAAATGTCATACCCACCGTTTTCCCGCCCCTCCCACACTGGTATTCTGCTGCCCACTGCACCTACACAATATCCTCACCTGTACCTACACAGCCCCCGTTCCCAACTCCTCGCCTCACGGCTCGTATCCCTGTAATGTACGTCCTCTCGCCAGCGGCTACTCCGGTCCGGTCCCGGGCATCAGCTATCCCACCAGAGGCAGGGCTACACGTGAAAGCAGTCACGCGATTTACGAGCTGAGTCGCTACCACTGTGCCGCATTCTGTGGGCACGGCAACTGACGAGCTGTCGGTCTGCACGGAAGGCCACCTAGGAACTGTGGCCGAGAAACGGCTGCACTGCCCAGTTACTGAGAACGCTGCCCGACACACCGTTATCGATTTTAATGTCTGCTTCACAGCCTGTGCCGTCTGGACTCTTCGTACCCACACCAGGATTTCCCAGTGGCACACGCGGGAACTCTCCCTGCAGTACGGCCTCTGTTCCGTAACCCTCCTGGCGTGAACCTCCGTTAAGTCACTGTCCCTTATCCTCCCGTCCCTATTCGACAGCCTCCTATTCTGTGAGCGGCCTCGCAGTCTCTTCCACTTCCCCGGCATCGGATCTCGTGACTGCACCTAGCTGCCCTATCCTCTCTTCTCCACCTCGTCCCCGTACGCTCCCACCCACGAGTAGTAGTTTAGCGTCCCCCACCTGTACCCTGCTCTCTCGCCCCGTCCTTCTCCTTACCCCACCGACCCGATCGCCTCTCCCGCCGTGTGCCGTTCCTCGCGATCTGACCCCGGCAACCGGAGACGGCAGTCACGTGCGTGTGAGCTGCATTTGCACGAATATGCGTGTACGTGTCATCTGTCTCAAAAGCGTGCCTTCTGGCCAAAAAGCTTACTCATTTGGTTGTCTTCTCGTCGTTCCCGTCTGCGACTCGACATCTCCGTTGTACGGTGAGTAGGAACTTGCCCTTTTCGTAATATTGTCATTATTCCGTCTCGGATTTTCGTTGTTATATTTATAATAATATGAAAACTCTTTTGCTATTAGAAAGGCAAGTACGGTAGGAATGTATGTAGTACAGCCTAGTAAACAAAAAATATGAAATAGATATACATTCTGCACGTACAATACATATAGAATCGACATTTTAAAAATCCTTAAATTTGGGCGTTCTAAGTGAGCCTATCTGCTTACGAGCAGGTAAGTCACACACTTTTTTTCTGGACAGATGTTTGATACCGGTCACTTTTATCTCGAGCTTCAAATTGCTGCAAGGGGGCACCTAAATGTGAAAATGCTTCAGAAGCAGCTGTTACGTTTTCACCTCCATTTTCTAGACAACCAGTCAACGAGCTGCTGGCGGCGTCAGCTTTATCGGTGACGAGCTTAACGATTTCGCTATCGTACACTGTTTGGTGCCCCGGATCTGTATCGCGGACACTCGTCTGCGCTTCGACTTCTCCTTCTCCTTCTCTGTCGCATTCGTGGTAAGTATTTATTCTCTTTTAGCGCACCGAGCAACTGGGACGTATTATTCTGTTGCGCACGAGCGAGTAACAGTTCAGTTGAGCGATTGTTCTTCTGACCGAAGTTTGGATAGCTGACACTCTACTGTAATTTTTTTTTAACTGTGTAATATTAATATTTAAAAACAGTAACCTAGTTCTGATTCAAAGCTGGCAAATTCAAGTGTGACGGTTTCATGGTCCTATTGTTTTTCTTAAGTCAGCAATGTAAATTGTGCATCCAAAAATATTTGTTTAAGGACAGTGTGAAATTTTAAAAATATCGACAAATAGGAAATAGCAGTGTTAAGTTGTAGCTCCCTGTAAAGAAATGGGTTCACTTGGATTTTTCATTTATGGTTTTCGTGAAGCATTTTGTACAAAGAATTAAAATAACATACCCAGTACGTGTCTCATAATGATACATTTGATATTTTATATCTTACTATGTAAATAACTTTTTTTCAAATATTAATTCATATCAGTAACAAAGCACAGAGCTAAAACTAGTAGAAAGAAGAAAGACCGGGATTTATATCCTGTTGACAACAAGGTCATTAGAAATTGAGTAACAGTGCATTGAGGAAGGAAATAATAATAATAATAATAATAATAATAATAATAATTGGCAGAGAAAATAATTAATGCCATAAGACAATCAACACGATTTAAAGTGTAAATCTGATATCATCGTTTATTGTATTCAAATGTCAGAAACTTAACTATAGGACTCAAAAGCTCTACATTATTTTTTAAACACCCTTATCAAAATTCTGGTTTTAAATCCACTTATGAAACTTAAAATTTCCAGTATCTGGGTAAATAAAAGTGCCTCACTCGTACTGCAAGTCTTGCAAAGTGTGAAATGTTGAAGAAGCTTTTCCACAAAACAGATACACTTGAAGTCTTTTGTAAATTATCACTGACAAGTGGATAACTTGTATAAATATCAAAGCTGTTCGTTAATTACCTACTCCAGTTTCCCCGTATCACTTTTATGTATCCAATGCTGCATTATTAATCTAAATACAAAGACCTCTCTTCACAGGTGCAATTCCCAATAAGGACAATAGACTGAGCTGAAAAAAGTGACGGGATGCCTCGCAGTATCGCGTCCGACCTCCTTCCACCCGGCACAGTGCGCCAATTCGACGAGTTGTCGGAAGTCCCCCGCAGCAATACTGAGCCGTGCTGCCTCTGCAGCCGTCTACAATGGTGAATGCGTTGCCAGTGCAGGATTTTGTACACAAACTGACCTCCGAATTACGTTCCTCAGACGATCGACGGGATTCGTTTCGTGTGATACGGGTGGCCGACTTCCCGAATGTTCTCGTAAGTTCAGTCGGACCAGAAGGTCCAGTCCATTCCACACGGCCTTTAACATTACCTAGCCACCACCCGAGTGGCTCGTCGACAACTCGGTCCGCGGGATATGAGCCGCACTCGATCACTACCGTCCGCCCTTGCCGACTGAAATTGTGACGGGCCGCCGTTTTCCGGTCGTCTGGGGTCCGAGCGGTGCGGTCACGACCCCAGGAGAGGTGGCGGCGCCGTGCCACTGGCGGAGCCACTCTCGTCAGTCGTCTGCCGCCGAAGCCCGTCGGTGCAGAATTTTGCGGCACTGTCCTGACGGGTACATTTGTCGTACATCTCACGTCGATTTCTGCGGTTATTTCACGCACTGTCGTTTGTCTTTTAGCACTGACAAGTCTACACGAATGCTGCTGCTTGCAGTCGTCAAATGGAGGCTTTCGGTCATCGTGTCGTTCGTGGTAATCCGTGAAATCTGGTATGCGGACTCTTGACACTGTAGATCTCACAATACTGAATTCCCTAACGATATCTGAAATGGAATGTCCCACCCGTAACAGCTCCTATTACAATTCCACATACGAAGTTTGTTAATTCGTGTTGCGCGGCTGTAATGGTGCACGAATCGCCTGCACACAAATGACAGCTCGCCAGTGAACCGTCCTTTTACACCTGGTGTACACAATGCTACTGCCATCTATATATCTGCATACTACCACCCTGTGAATTTTTGACATCGCTGTACGAACACACTAAATAGATAAATAGGACTGTTAACTTTTACAAATTGAATTAAACTCGATGAAATGAAATATCGGTCAAAAGTGTGCTGATACTGCATCGTAATGAATGTGTTGTGACACGGGAAAGTCTGTGATAGAACAGATTAGGCCCAAATTTTCATCTGTTGACAACAGATTCCTACAGTTTAGAACCACCATTCCTTTCTTCATAGCTATAAAACAAGAAAGTCATTGTGAAGAAAAAAAATCTCTGCCGTTATTTACTGTTGCGTGCGGCCGTCTGTCGTACTCGGAGTTACGTACTCTGAAGTAAAGTACTGACCAGAGAATCTGTTTTGTCACTCGAGCCCTTCCCGACGGACCGATTATAAATACGGTTCTCGGGTGAGACGTCGGATGTCGTCGTGAGAACTCCACATTATTTCGTCACACGACGGGCCGACATCGTCAGGTGTGGCGAACACGCTGCCAAATGCCGTGTGTTCGCCAAACCCGAAGGTATCGGTCAGTCATAACGACAAATTGTCGCGGAGTTTTCACGGTGACATCCGATGTCTCACCCGAGAACCGTATTTACAGTCTTTTTTGTTGCAAATTTAACAAATTTCAGGACTGTATTCTTTATTTAAGTGCAAATTTGCTCGATAAATCAAACTGGTGAAGTCCTCTGCAATTTCCATCGGTTAGGGTACCGAAGTGGCAAACATTTTTAAAATTGTGTAACTCTTTACATCCCTGTTTAACTCGCGGACAGAATTTTGGATTTCAGTTTCCAGCAGGGTAGGTGACCCGACAGCAGACTAGCACCTTACTCAAATAAGACAGTTCACGACCGACAGCTCTCAAAGACTGTGAAAACAGTGGACATACTACAAAAACGTGACAAAGAAATAATTCTCATCTCACAATAAACAGATTACAAACTGTCAAACACTTTCTCCCTTCTCCTTCCCACAAAGACAGACGTTATATTTAAGGCCGAAAAAGAATGCCTAATACTTTGTACTTTTTGGAGTCGAGGTGCAGCAAATGGACAAGTGTGTGGCAGTACCTGTTTGACATTCTGCTCCACGATGCTCTCTATGCTGAGCTTCTCGGCCACGATGTGCAGGTTCAGGATCTCCCGGAACTTCTTGCGGTCGGTGAGCAGGTTATTGGCCGTGGTCTCCGACCAGGCGGCGTTAGATGGCGCGAACAGAGTCAGGTCCTTCATCTCGGTGATCTGGTTGATGAAGTCGCCGCCCGCGTCTAGTATCACCTGGTAGAACTTGTACAGGGGGCCGTCCTCCTTTTCCTACGGGACAGTCAGAAAGACGAAATGGCACACGTGAGGAGCGGTCCGGACAGCGTCGGCGCCCCGGGCGGGGTCGAACGCGACTGCCGACAGCCGAGTTCTGTGACTGTGACCGGAGCTGAGCAGTTATTTAGCTTTCACGGGACGGGAGTCGGGTTTACGAGACTGCCGAAAGGGAAAAAAAGGAAAGGCGAGATAACGGTGGTGTGTCGACGGAGAGGCCGTTGCAGATCCAAAGTCGGCGTAGGAGGACGGGGACGGGAGAGGAGCTGCTGCAAAGGAACGATTCCAGTGTTCCTCCTTTACTGGTGCGGGCACACCGGGGAAACAGTTTCGGACAGACAGTTCTTCCCGATGGCAAACTGTGTCTCTCGACTGCTGCGCTGCTGTACCTAGTGAGATAGAAAAGCACCGACTGTGCCGTTCGGCCCACTTGGTGTAGTGCGGGGTCAGCACTCCGATCCGCTACTTCTCGGTCGAGTAGCCCAGCGATTAGCCTCACGAGGCAGAGTACACACCGTTCCGGCTCTTTCACTGGGGGAAAAAAATCTCTGACATACTGGAAGTCGAATTCGGGTCCTCCGTACAGCAATCGGTTGTGTCGACTATTCAGTTACTGAGGAGGACGTTTTAACACAATATGTCTGAATTTATTTATATAGGCACTCTTCTGTGTCATCAGGTACAACAAAAATATATCATTCTCTTTCGGGAAATGGAAGTATTGGTGAATAGCGATTTCTTTCTGTTCCATTTGGGTAATGAACTTGAGAAGAACATCTGTTCAAACGGCTCTGTGTGCACCTTAATTAGTCCAATCTCACCTTCACAGTGGCTACGGGTCCGATACGTAGGGGGGCGGGGGAATGCGGGCAGGCTTTCACAGCACAGTTAGCATCTGTCTTTCAGTGTTTCGGTGTCTCTGTCTTGTCCTCGTGTAGGTAAAGCAAACCTGTGACCATTTGTGCTGCCTTTCTTCCCCAGTTAATCCTATTCGGTACGGGTCTCACAGGCTGGGGCAATATCCTAGGATGGCTCGCACGAGCATTTTGTAAAGTAAATCCTCTGTAGGCCATTTTGCCCAGAATCCTACAATGAACTGAAGTCCGCCACCTGCTTTACCTACAATTAAATTTAGTTAATCATTCCATTTCATATTGTATTGAGTTGTTACACCCAGATTTATGTATGTGTTTACTGATTCCATTTATGATTCAGTGACATTGCAGTCATTCTATATTGTACTGTTACATTTTGTGAAGTGCAAAATTTTACATTTCTGAACATTTAAAGCAAGTTGCAAATCTTTACACCTCTTCGAGATCTGACCGAATGTGTGTGTGCATATTTTTTCAGCCAGTACTTTATTGCAGATAATTGATTGTCTACAAAAGTCTGGGATCTGTCGGGTCATTAACAGACGGTGAGGGGTCCTGACACACCGGAAGTTACGTCTACGTTTCTCAAGTGACTCTCCACTCGAAATAACATTACGCGTAAGGGTACGCACCGTGCTGCCGGATGAGAAACACCGTAAGGCAAATAAGAGACTGGATGCAAAACCTGGCACATCAAATTGATCATCTGAGCTAGATAATAATTTAAATAACATTCTGAAAACTGAGCAAGTGGCCAGACAGCAATGAAAACAATAGTCCACCCACACGATTCTCTATTTCACTAATTTGGTTTTGTAGCAAGTAGACTTTTGCTGGCAGATATGGGAAATTGGTTTATACGATACAACTGGCCTTTGACTGGAGGAAATCTATTTGTTGTGATCCTCGAGTAAGGTAGTCACTGCAGCATTCACCTACAGAACACAGAAAACGACAGCAGAGCCGCTGTGAGAGAATTTGAACACGAGGCCTCCCAGACACAAATTTAATGTATACTTTTGCATCTCATTCATCCTGTAAGAAACAACCTGTTACACAATTTCTCTTGCTTTAAGTGGAGAACAATAATTACACATTTTCTGATATCCCAATTTTTGTCTTCCATTTACATACTGGAACTTTCCGTTACCACAGTATCTTTGTAACCACATGCTCTTCCAAACACAATCTTGTTCTTTTCACATCACATCTGTAACTGGGACTTCTAATGGTTGCAGTATGAAAATTTAAATTTTATGTTATAGGTTTCATACACAAAGTTTCATCTCACCTTCAGGTCACACATAAATGTAACTTTCCATATCTGCCCGATTCTACTTTCTGACAATATAACATTCTCACTTTGCTGTCAGTAGTCAGGTACAAGTATTTTGACAATTTACAGCAACAAATTTTGTAGTAGCTGTAGCATTTGTTGCAAGAAATAAATATGAGGACCTATCATGTTAGAAGAGGAGCCTATGAGGTTTAACACATACAGTACTACCATTAATTTGTAACCTAGTATCCAGGGTGTTTCAGAAGTGATAGTCAATAATCCACACATGGAAAGTACAGGCCAAAATTAGCCAAAAAGCTCCAATAAACATGGGTCCACAAATCAACTGTTGCCAAGGTGTAGCATTAATTTGAGTTGGGAACCAGCTGTACCGTGCCCCCAGTTACTGCCGTATTTATGTCAGTTCTCGAGGTTTGGGATCGACTATCTGTTTGTTTATGCATGCGTAAACACTTCTCTCCCGCCCCGGTACTGTGCCGTACCAGACTCACAATCGGTTACAAAAGTGAAGCACCGTGCACAGAGGTTACACCAATGAGGAGTACGTCAACTTGTGTACGGCAAAGTGAATGGCAGTGCCCTCGAGGCTGCACGATTGTATGAAGGGACTTTTCCTGTCCACAGACAGCACGACAGGCACACATTTAGCCTGTTATGTCACCACCTTATATAAACAGGGAGTTTTGCACACCGTGTACGAGAAAGCTGACCGAGGTCCGTAATTCCCGATGTCGAGGGAAGGGTGTTACGCACTGTACACGAACGTTCGAGTACTTTGACGAGGAGAATTGCTACACGAGAGTGTGTTCTGAGTCGTAGCAGTGTGTGGTGGATTTTACATCGGTGAGTACTCTATCCGTATCATCTCCGGCGAGTGCGTGCGCTCGACAATGCAGACTTCCTTCCTAGAGAGAATTTATGCCAAAGGGTGCGACAACATTAGCTTTTAACTACTTTTGACCTGTACTTTCCATGTGTAAATTATTGGCTACAACTTCTGAAACACCCTGTATATTTGACAGGATATACACTCACCGTGCTATTCAGTAACAAAAGTTAACTGTCTTGTTGCCATTTTGGTCACTGTAGATTGAGAACTTTAACATCTGGATAAGGATTGGATTGAGAATTGCTCACTTCTTCAAAGGAGTCATCTCACCATTCACTCTAAATTATCTAGGAAAAGTTAAGAGTACTGTAGCTGGTTCGGTTTCCAAAACTCTCGTTTTACCTCACCTGGCATATCCTTTCGTGGAGTAAATGTTATCGTATTAGAGGAAGGCAAACTCGTACGAGATAAACTGCCGAAGTCTGTTCTCGAGCTCAGTATCTGAACATTCGATTGTGCAGCAAATGTAATTTGCTGATAACATCAGTTCCAGAGAGACAGAGTATTTCTGAAGCAATGGGTTACTACTCATTTGTTTTGGAAGTGGAGGTGGTGTAGCTATTGTACTCACACCCTCAGTATTTTGTTTAGTTTCTGTTAGGATTTTGGAGGAATATTTTAGATTACAATTTTTAAACTTTTAAGATACTTTACCAAGTCCATACCTGCTGTCTTAATTTTGTTTTGCACCGATGTTTCGCTCAGACAAAAACATTTGTGGACCTTTATAATTGTATCTCACTGCAAAAATTAAAATACTCTTTTACTAGTGAGCAAATCCTTCCCAGGGTAAAGCCAGCATACGACAAGAAATGTGGGTCGCCTAACGACGACTGTCGTAACGATACAGACTCGGTGATACTTACATCTTAAAATCTGAGAAACGTTGTCTTGTTTGCAACACTACCTTAGATCTGTTGTTAATGAGGTAAGTATCCCTTTGCTATCTACTTTTATTATTATATAATGCACTTCTTACTGTTACTTTTTCACTTACATAAGTTTTTAAACTTAAAGTACTGCATTTTGTACAGTTTCTCTATTAAGCAAACATATAAATTCAAATAATGAGTGCCATTCTGCACAAAACAATGGAAATCTCTCGAGAAACATAGCATCTTAATAAGCAAATATTTATTTACAAAAGCTTTTCTGCCTGCATATGTACAGCAATATTTGACTTCTTAACTGGGTACGCAATACGTGCAGTGTTAAAAAAAGATTTGACTGTAAATTATTTTATTAACTGACACGACAAAGTATTCCAGGTTGAATTAGATGTAGAAAAAATATAAAAAAGACTCAGTGGTAATTTAGGGAGTTGTCTTTTTCTTAACAGTTTAACACGTTGTAAGCGAGGCCAGAGCTACGGCAGATGAGGCACTGGCTTAGAGACGTGACAGGCAAGAGAGCCACCAAACTAACTTCAAATTTAGTACTGTGCAAATAGCATCTGACACAAAGATAACATTTTGAGGCAGTCACAAGACTAGAAAACATCGAAAGAGCTCAGCAGGCCGCAGATGCCAGACTTTGCCATTCGGTAGTGTGACGAGCTCTCTCTCTGTCCACGTCACGGAGGAGAGTTTGTCAATTTTCTCCGTTACGAATGTCGCATTAGAGCTGGAAGGAAATGACCGTATACAGAGGTTTTGAGTAACAGAAATGCTCGGAACCTGCCTGCGCTCTTACGGTACCGGCAAAGGGCGCGACAGAGAGGCAGTGACCGAGATGGGGATGTAGCCTGTTTCCCACAGTACTAGTCTGTAGGTCGAGCACGCAACAAACCAAACTGAGGAGAAGTGTGGAAACAGAATAAAGTCCAGGGAGAAGAAATACAAACTTTGAGGTCTGCCACTGACACTGTAACTCTGTCCGAGATAGAAAATTACTTGGAAGATCCGTCCGGTAGAGCAGACGGTGTCCGGAAAAGAGGTTATAAGATGAAATCAACAATACGAGGTGCATTCAAGTTCTAAGGCCTCCGATTTTTTTTCTCTGGACTGGAAAGAGATAGAAACATGCGCATTGTTTTAAAATGAGGCCGCGTTCATTGTCAATACGTCCCAGAGATGGCAGCACTGTACGGCAGATGGAATTTTACCGCCTGCGGCGAGAATGAGAACTGTTTTAAATACTTAAAATGGCGACGTTTTCCTTACTTGAACAGCGTGCAATCATTCGTTTTCTGAATTTGCTTGGTGTGAAACCAATTGAAATTCATCGACAGTTGAAGGAGACATGTGGTGATGGGGTTATGGATGTGTCGAAATTGCGTTCGTGGGTGCGACAGTTTAATGAAGGCAGAACATCGTGTGACAACAAACCGAAACAACCTCGGGCTCGCACAAGCCGGTCTGATGACATGATCGAGAAAGTGGAGATAATTGTTTTGGGGGATCGCCGAATGACTGTTGAACAGATCGCCTCCAGAGTTGGCATTTCTGTGGGTTCTGTGCACACAATCCTGCATGACGACCTGAAAATGCGAAAAGTGTCATCCAGGTGGGTGCCACGAATGCTGACGGACGACCACACGGCTGCTCGTGTGGCATGTTGCCAAGCAATGTTGACGCGCAACGACAGCATGAATGGGACTTTCTTTTCATTGGTTATGACAATGGATGAGACGTGGATGCCATTTTTCAATCTAGAAACAAAGTTCCAGTCAGCTCAATGGAAGCACACAGATTCACCGCCACCAAAAAAATTTCGGGTAACCGCCAGTGCTGAAAAAATGATGGTGTCCATGTTCTGGAACAGCGAGGGCGTAATCCTTACCCATTGCGTTCCAAAGGGCACTACGGTAACAGGTGCATCCTACGAAAATGTTTTGAAGAACAAATTCCTTCCTGCACTGCAACAAATACATCTAGGAAGGGCTCCGTGTGTGCTGTTTCACCGAGACAACTCACCCACACATCGAGCTAACGTTACGCAACAGTTTCTTCGTGATAACAACTTTGAAGTGATTCCTCATGCTCCCTACTCACCTGACCTGGCTCCTAGTGACTTTTGGCTTTTTCGAACAATGAAAGACACTCTCCGTGGCCGCACATTCACCAGCCGTGCTGCTATTGCCTCAGCGATTTTCCAGTGGTCAAAACGGACTCCTAAAGAAGCCTTCGCCGCTGCCATGGAATCGTGGCGTCAGCGTTGTGAAAAATGTGTACGTCTGCAGGGCTATTACATCGAGAAGTAACGCCAGTTTCATCGATTTCGGGTGATTAGAAAAAAAATCGGAGGCCTTAGAATTTGAATGCACCTCATATTAAAATGAGGACAATGGGGTGAAGATGAAACAACTCGGGTGATATTGTGTAAATTAGGAAATGAGACACTGGGAGTAGTACGCGGGTTTTGTTACGTGGGAAGCAAAGTAAGTGGCAATAGCAGAAGTTGGGAAGATATGAAATGCAGAGTGGCAACAGCAGAAAAGCATTTACGGTACAGAGAAATATGTTAATACTAAAAAGAAATGTATTTGTTAGTAAGTCTTATCTGAAAGTATTTGTCTGGAATGTAGCCTCGAATGGAAGTGAGATGAGGGTGACAGACGGCACAGATGAGAAGAGAATAGAAACTTTTTTAATGTGCTACTACAGGAGAGTGAGGAAGATTAGATGGACAGATAGGATAACTAATGAAGAGGAACAGAACTGAAAATAAATTTACGGCACAACGCGTCTAAAAGAAGGAATCGGCCAGTGGGGCAGGTCTCGATGCAGCGAGGAATAGTTAATTCGGTAACGGAGGGAAGTGGAGGGATTGTAGAGCCGAAACTAGTCCCGAATACACTAATTGGGTCCCGATTCGATTGAGGTCGTAGTAGCTACACGGAGGTGAAGAGATCTAGTGTCAAACTAGTCCACAGACGGAAGAGCACTGATAAAAACAAACAGAATTGCCAGAAACAGTTAGTAACTGATTGACAGGACATCCCTCGAAGCTGTTACGTAGTGAGCTGTATGGCAGTGGATCGACTGGATGGTGTTCTGTGCCAAAGCTAAAGAGAAAATGAGACACTTTTAAAAGAATATTTTTCCGGATGCTGTACTCAGTAGCTGCGGGACGTGTATCGGCTCACCGGACCTTCCACTCTCCGATTATTCTTTACAGACTACCGAAAAGGTCAGTACGACTCTCTCTGAAAAACAGTTAATTATCGTAGTCTTTAGGAAGCCACAGCTCTCGAGATATTTGGACTCGGAAATTTGGAGGACAATTTTTCCACCTATCTCGGACAATACCCGAACGAGAACTGCCGTCACTGGAATGGCATTGCGCTCAAACTGTAATTACACTGTTTTTACTTGTGCTTTGAGTTCTGTAAACCGTATTATTTTTCTTTAAAACAGTACAGAATACGGTTTTTAAAATCGGTGCCAGAGGGTTTTGAAAAACTCGATACTTCCTTGCCGGATCCGTACTCTCGGTTTTAATTTCCTCGTCACCGCAACCCTCTCTGTCCTTTACTCTTTCACTCTTCTGTCCTACGCCTTTATTTCCTTCAGCATCCTCCTACGGTTGCCACTACTTCCCTCCTCCTCCTCTGCTCACTCCATTACAGTGCAACATTGTGAATGTGTCTGTAGCTGAACCACTGGTGTAAAATCCCTGGGACAAATGGCCGAGATAAATGCTCGGGCAAATGCCCAAAATTCATAAATGCCCGAACATTTATGCATTTTGAAGAATTATTCAATAGTGGCGTGTACATGAAAGTTTTGGGCTTATATTTTGTGTGGAAAAATGTGTTTTACAACACTGTTCATTTAGTGGTTGGGCAAACGAATTGAAAAAGCTGCTCGAGAGATAAGGGAGATTATCTTAACTGCAGTGCAGTCACACGAAAGTAGACAAAGAAAGGAGCAGAATAGAAAACTACAGTCCATCTCAAATGTCGCGACATCTGACAATAAAGCATTTGTGTCTTGTTTAACATTTAAGAACGCATTTGACATCGAGAACCACCGGCTGTTTAATACATCTAGTAATAATTTTGTTATCGATAACCATTCTTCAATAATATTCAGAGATTTGACACACATTATAAAGTATGTTACACTATAAAGAGAAGACTTAAGTACAATTTTTTTTTTTTAAATACTGGCTATCGCTACACAGCTTTTCAGTGTGTGTGTGTGTGTGGGGGGGGGGGGGGGGGGTAGAGAGAGAGAGAGAGAGAGAGAGAGAGAGAGAGAGAGAGAGAGAGAGAGAGTGTGTGTTTTAATTGACAAAGTGTGTATTACATAAGCTGCACTGGCAAAACCGGGTGCGTCTGAAGGAAGATGTCATTTTCAAAAAATTTGTCCCGCTATTTTTTTAATTGATGAATGATATCGTGTTCTTTTTTTTTTATTTTTAAATGAACAGCATAGAGACAGAAGTGATGACACTTTCTGCAGGACAATGCTCGAGCACGTAGAGTGTGAGTTGTTAGTGATTTGTTTGACTGATGGGGCTGCTGAGTGCTGTACCACCTACTGCACTCTCCTGCCTCTGGCCCTCATGGGTTCGACTCGATATCTGATACTTCACGGCGCCGCTCGAACTGTCGACACGACTGGCACTGCCGAGAGTATCTGACGACTTCCACGTCACTGGCAACGGGTCATACACGATGCCGGTGACTACTTTGAAGATCGGTAAAACTTTGAAACACGTATCTATTTTGTACGGGCTGTAAATAAATAGTTCCCACTATTAAAGTTCTGACCCTCGTACGTTATAGATACGAGGGTTGTATCGAAAGTAAGGTTCCCGACGGGCTGCAACCTCTAGGGAAGGTGCCGGGCTAAATCTGACAACAGTGCCGTGTGTAGTGGTTCCTCCGCTCTCGAGCCCACCTGTCCGCGATTCGCTATGTCACTCGGCGTCGGCCGAGGGTTGCGAGGTAGTCGAGGTGAGTGAAATACTGCCGGTTTTAGATGTGATTCTCTGTAAGATCGAAAGTGAGCTGCTCTAAGATCGGAGGGTCACTGTCCGTAAACTCGTCGAACACAATTCTGAAGCTTCCCGCAGCACGAGCGAAAGAACTTTAACAGAAACACTGGGTTATCAGAAGGTGTGTTCGCCGGGTCCCCCAGATGGTGACTGGCGGACACAGAGAGCGACACCTCGAGTGTGCTCGGAAGTTTCCTCGACAGTGTGAGCGGGGAGGCGACGAGAAGTTGTCGGACTCTATCGTCGAGGGAGATGAGACGTGTGTGTTTCGTTACACCCCCGAAACAAAATGACAATCTCGTCATTGGCGTCACTCCGGTTCACCGCCACCAAAGAAATTCAAACAATGCAGTCGGCAGGAAAGGTTACGGCAACTGTGTTTTGGGATTGCAAGGGGGGGTACTACTCGTCAATTTCGTGTAACCTGGGACGACAATAAACTCGGACAGATATTGTGAAACACTGACCGAACTCCTGGCAGCAATCCAGAATCGCCGCAGAGGACGACTGAAGGAGGGAGTAGTGCTTCTTCGCAACACCGCTCGACCCCACATCGCTTGTCAAACACGGGAGATTTTGAAGAAATTTGGGTGGATTGTTGTGCCCCATCCCCCCTACAGCCCAGACTTAGCCCCCAGCGATTACCACCTCTTCCCAGAGCTAAAGGAACACTTAGGTGGAAAACACTTCAAGAGCGACGATAAAGTCCGAGCAGGGGTCACACACTTCCTCGATGGGTCGGTGCGAGACTACTTCGACTTAGGAATAAAAAAGTTGGACCATTGCCTTCAAAAGTGAGTAACAGAAATGGAGACTATGTTGAAAAATAGACAAAAGTGTAAGGTTTTTGACAATGTATAAATTAATGACAACAAGCAATGTTTTCTATTTGTAAAAAATATGGGAACCTTACTTTTGGTACAGTCTTCATATAAGAAATATACATACGGACAGATCTTAGAGTCGGCCACTGTGGCCGAGTGGTTCTAGGCACTTCAGTCCCGAACCGCGCTGCTGCTACGGTCGCAGATTCGAATCCTGCCTCGGGGACGGATGTGTGTGATGTCCTTAGGTTAGTTAGGTTTAAGTAGTTCTATGTCTAGGGGACTGATGACCTCAGATGCTAAGCCCCATAGTGTTAGAGCCACTTTTGAACAGATCTTAGAATTTTCTAAGCAGCTTTAAACTCTCTCACCAGTCAAAAGAGGAAGTGAACATTTGCACAATCTTCTTTCAGCTCACTCCACATCCCCTGTTAGTCCACTCTGATACAGATTCCAAATGCTTGAGCAATATTCACAAAACAAGTGTTTTGCACAGTCTCTTTTCAATACAAACTGCACTTTCCCAGGATCCAATGCTTGACTCTTAGCCTGCAATTTGTTGTGCTACAACTGACTTGTACAATCAGTTCACTCTGTATCTCTCTGTGACATAACTTGGGGAAACTGTAGGAAACACAAATGTACGTAGCTGAACTGGAATTCCAATCTTGTTTTAACCACTGCAGCTCATCACCTCATATACAAATTAAATTGTAAAAATTGAAGCCGAGTCGCAAGGCACAGTTGGCTAACCCCGAAAGGTAGGTTTGGCTGCTTAATCGGAACGGTATTCTTCCTCTGCATACAGTGCCATTTGTGGGAAGCCGACTCGAGCCGATCTGTACCTCCAGACCGACAGTCGTCACCGTCCAGGTCGGCACTACTGACCGACAGCAAATCGGTCGGGTGTCAAAAATAATGAGGTGGCGCCTACATATGCATCCTTTTTGCCTCGAGAGGTAGCATTTCTGAGAGAAATGGTCACGCTCTGCACAAAGGCAGTGTAAAGTGTGTTTTTCGATCACCATCTACGATTAGGATCGGCGAAGGACAATCTCGGTTTGCATAATGTGGGTGGCTGCCGTATCCCGTGCAACTGTGGAACCTCCAAACCTTAGGAGGACCGGCACATATAACATAACCATCACACTCACCCACAACATACCAGAAAATCTGTCATCACTGCCAGCTCGATACCGGTCGTCTTACGGAATAATAACAGCACAGATGTTCTAGCGTGCACTTCGGATAATGTAGTTAAGGAAACAGTCGAGATTAAATGAGCGGGTCACCTTATAAAAACAGACACAGATCTAGTTGCTCCACTTCTCACTACAGATAATGTCCGACATCAGTCAGCTTCGATCGTGTGGGGACGATTTTTATTCCCTGTGTGTATGTCGTCTTTCTGCACATGTCACCTTTCCATTTCCACACCGGTATAGTCCTGCCTGCTGATGGTTTAAATTGCCGTGTGCCACAATCTTTCACTGCACAGGTACCTCAAAAACGAAGGTAGGGTGTTTGCCCGTCAAAATATCGGCAGCTGTCGAGGGAATTCTCCGGGTGCATCCTGTGTTATTTAAACAATTAATGCGTGGGAAAGGATTAAGTTTTGTAGTGTGACAGTAGTGTTTGTAAATGAAGGTGAATGTACTGAGTGTAGTATTGTGACTAGTTTGTATGCCGGTGAGAGAAAGGACAGTTTGCAACAGACAGATCTCGGCAGTGTGTCACACCCTCGTTCCGTGAGGCACTTTGGAGATGTTTGAATTTTAATGCGGGGCACCGGTGCAAAAGTTTGCGAGTGAGGTCCTCTCTCCTCTACTTGCCGGCTAAACACTGTCGGCAAAAATTTCTTCCGGCACCAGGATTCGAACTGGCTACCTCCGAGCCGAGTGCCACGGCCCGGGTGCACGCTGACGACCTCTGCTTTGCACGCGAGTTGTTAACGGTCGAGGATAGTATTCTGACAGTCCATGTGGTGATTGTCCTCTCGATGTAGTTAAAAAAAAAAATTACTATCCTGTTACACTTCCTTCGGTGAGTCACATACTAATGACTCTTGTACTTCATGTAACATATCTACTTAGACACTATTAGATTAATAATAAATGTCATGTGACTAGGGCCTCCCATCAGGTAGACCGTTCGCCGGTTGCGAGTCTTTCGATTGACGGCACTTTGACGACTTGCGCGTCGATGGGCACGAAATGATGATAAGGACAACACGACACCCAGTCCCTGAACGGAGAAAATCTCCGAACCGATCGGGAGTCGAACCCGGGCCCTCAGGAGTGACATTCTGTCGTGCTGACCGTTAATTATACATTGTAATTAATTCGACAACTTTCATCGACTTTTGTAACAGTATCTATTATTCTGTTGACAAAAGATTTACTGGGATAGAATTTTATTACTCCACATAAATGTTGATACCCTTAAGCGCAGCTGGGCAACTACTGAGGAAGCAACTGGTTGTCACTCTCTGTGCCCTTATCTGGTGAAAGCCTGCTCTCCAGTGGCTGGTTGAGGGTTTGTTCTGCTCCACAGCTCTAGAAACTTGGAATGACAGCAGGTGATACGAGGATATGAAAGGGAATAACAAAGGAAATGATTTAACTTCTTACAGCTACCAGTTTGTTGCCAATGTCTACTGTGTCAACTACTTTCGTAATACACTGAAACTATTAATTCCATCTGTATTTTTAAAATCTTAAATCTTTCAGCTATGCTGTAGGAATGCTCAATGATATTAATTAATATGCAAGATGACTCAATCATATTAATTAATATTCAAGATGGCAGGTTACTATCCATCTCACAAATCAAAATTCTTTATTCCAGCTGCCTGTGAACAATCACTCCCATGCCACAAAACTGTATTTTCAGCACTCTGGACATACTGTCATCAGTGAATTGACATATCAAAATGAAACAGATTTCGAAAAAAAAAAAAAAGTTAACAAGTATTTGTAGAAAAGTAAGCATGCAGTAACTCAAAATACGGTGCATGCAAAATTATCACAGTAAGTAACTACAATAATTACTGGAAATTATTCAACTGCAACCATATAACCAGATAATGAAAAAAGACAACCACAAAAATATGTATTACAGTAAAAGACAAAAAATATCAAAATTACGCTTGCAGAAAAAAGATCAGTTTGAAAAAATTTTTCATTAAAAAAAATTTCTGTGTAGAATTCACCAAATTTCTCAATAAATTTCATTAAACAACTTTATTAGTAGATTTACACGAGGTATAACACTTTATCAATATGTATTTTTAGTTAAAAAAATGTACTAACACATTCAAATAATTTCTCAAAATACACATTTAGGTCAATGCCTGCGAGTGACAGACAGTTGAGTGTCATATTAAAAATATAGCAGGCAGAGGGAGACAGATAAAAACTAATTAATAATGGGCCCAGAAGTCCACACTCTAGGGCCGGAAACAGTTTTAAATAACTCCCACTCACCTTTTTCTGTCCTGGGTTTTCAAAAATCTAATTCATAGTAATTTTACAAATATTTTAAATTTTAGGTGACTTCAATGTAAAGACATAAAAATTTGCCACACAAAATGAAACAAAAGATTTTCCAAAACATTACTTACATAAAAAAGAATAATAATGAAAAAGACGCAGGTATCACCTCGTGTAGACACAAGAGTGTGTGAGAATTAAGCGATTGTACGAAGCTTTTTATTTTCAGCTAGCAGATTTCTGAAGCCAATAATAAGTGATCTGGTACCCACACTGTCGGCCGATTCGTATCCGATAACGTTCGAGAAGACAAAGATTTTTGTTTACTTGTACAAAACGAGACTCTCGGGAAAAAAATTTGATGCCAATTCGAGCAGAGTCAGGAGTTCTGGACCCCGTCATAACAAAAAAACTCAGTAATTTTCCTACTGGCAGTGGCTTCAGTGAGGTAAATGTACGAGCATTTCCTGCCCTGCGTATCTGCTCAGACTAGTGAATCCAGTCAGCCAATACGTGTCAACATACTGGACACTTGTCAACCGATGCCACAGTCGCCTCTCTTTACAACTGTTACTAGCACTCCAGGCAATGAAATCTGCGGATCATTTACAGACACCAGCTACTAGAAGGTTGACTCTCACTCACAATGACAACAAAGTGAGAGTATCACAAATTGTAAGAAAAATTGAATAGCAATAACCTACACATAAAATTTGGTGAGAAAAATTCAACATGCAAGTAGATGTGGTGGCAGATAAACTGAAATTTCTGACGGTGTTTTGCAGAATATGATGATAATGGCAAAAACAAAACACCTATTCAGTCATTAACTGGTATTCAGAATTTTTAGGGTACCGTCACTAGAGAACTGACAGTATAAGCTGCAAACGGAATGAGAGTGTGACGAAAGGAGACATTATACAGTCGAGATCACTGACACGTCAGTGAGTGCGTAAAGACCACCCCCTCCCCACTTCCCCCAGACTTCACGTCGGCCAGTTTACTGTAGTTTCTCGGCACGTTCCGCAATCAGTTTCTCGACAACACATTATAATGTGTAATGCGCCAGGAGATTTACAAATAAGACTCCGTTTCTTATGTGAAAATGTGGCTACTTGCAGCCCGCTACGTAACTAGATTTATGTATCTAAATCTACAATTAAATGTGATAAACGCAACCCAACTTCGTACAGGAAACTGATCGATAGGGTAGAAGCAGCTGTCGAGCAGAACTGATTTCAGTTTTTTTAAAAATACTTTCATTGTCCACTTCTATATGTAATTCACAAGGGAGGTGGGCAAATATTTTTTTGGCTGTTTGCTTTCATCCTTTCCGTGCAAGAGCTATGTTAAGTTGTGGATAGTGGGTGCCGTATTTTGCTTTTACGAATTCTGCCATTATTTTCACGAAAGACTCCGTATAAGAATTAATGTATTTTGAGGTCATCGATGTGTGTCTAATCGTTTTAAACAGTGACCTACACGAGGTTCGAGAACAGGCACCAGACGATATTCCACTCTGCACACGACGATCGTACACGAGTACGTAAGTTAAGGCAATTTTGTAATTCGCGTCACCGGTGCCGTCGACACTGCCGTCAAGTGGGGGACAGACGAGATGAGCCGTGTTCGACTGCAGGTGCTCTACGTGTGGGGTGCTCCATTTCTGAAATCGAAGAGGGACCGGGCTTTTTGCGTTCCGGCACACAGAGGGGGAGTGGGGTCAGAGCCGTCTCCTCGGCGTGGGTTACAGGTCCTACCGAGCCGACTCTGCTCGCCCCGTATCGAGGGGCACAGAGATTAGCACGAGTGTAGGAATGTCTACAGGAGGTGCACAGAGAACAGAAGAAAGAGTAGTAAAATTTAAATGGGATTTAAAGTTTTATCATCTGTCTGCCATTTGTCGAATTTATTAATTATCTGCATGTGTAATGTTCATCTGCTTCCAAATGCTTTACTTCAGTATTTTTGTCACGGATAATTTCATAATTCCAGCATTTTCAAATACCTATCTGTGAGAAGTGTTATATTAAAGCAAATCGAAACATATTAAATGAAACATTATTAACAACCAGTTGTGGAGTGTCGATCAGAAACAAATAAGCTTCCACACGATTACCTGCAGCTCTTCACTGCCGTGTAAAACGTAAGGTTATTATTGTACCCGACTGTACGCGGCTGAAGCTGTACGGGAAATAAAACCCGACGAGGTGATAGCAAATGCAGAAGAGTACACAGCGCAGTGTTTACATTGTGACGTACGGACTAGTCGGCTTCTTTCGACAAGGAATGCTGTTTCCGATTGTGTCATTCTGCTCCCTACGTCCTCCTCGTTTCATTCGTCATACAGCCTTTGCTCCCGAGGCAGCAGAATTCTTAACTTCAACTACTTTGTGGTCACCAGTTTTGGTTTCTAGTACTCATCAGTATCACCTTTCCTCGGCTTGCTCTGATCCACAGTATGTGCACTCATTATACTGTTTGTCCCATTGGACGGGTCCTGTAATTCTTCTTTACATTCAGTGAAGATCACCAATTTCATCGCACCTCGAATATTAAACCCACTTCTGAACGTTTTTGTCTTTGCTTCTTCAGTGAGCAGGTCAATCGGTAGAGGACCCACCCTGCAGATGGTACAGGCATTATTGTGTGCGGGTTGTTTACACCCGATAAAATGGGCTCCCTATACCCCTGCCTTCGACTCCCTCTGGTGAACAGCAGGCGAACCTAGTCTCTCGTCAGATCGACGTGTTTCGAGGAACATTCCTTACACACGAGCGGCCGTGTGGCCCCTGTATTTTCCCCGACTTCGGTCCTCCTGAGCACATTCGGGTTGTCACTCGGTGAGATATCTGTAGCTCACGTGCAGCTCTGACCGATCTCCGTGTGCTGTGGGCACCGGCTGAACAGTCGTCGATCCGGGTGTCTCCGAAATGCTCTCGGTGACTCACAGTGGATCGACGCAGTCCTCGGAGTGAAATAGGGTGCTACGTGTTACGGGGCAAGTGTTTAATAGAATTAATCGAGAGAGCGGAATGCTACACCGTATTGACATAAAAAGGTAAATTTTAGGAACTAAGTTTCTCCTAAAATTTACTTGTCAGAACACACAATTTAATATTTTCCTTTTTTAAAGTTAAATTTATGTATTATTTGCAACTATAAAATTCTGTCTCTTACGACATTACTAAGGTATATTTTTCAAACAAATACTCGTTTTCAAAACTGTACTGGGCATACAATTTCAATAACATCGACATTTACGATACTGTAACTTCTGCCGTGCTGTACAGTATTCCGGTCAGTTCTGCAGCTATTTCTGCTGAAACTGCGACTATTATCAGTCTCCTGATAATCCTAAAAGCGTGAAACTGGTTTGTGATATAACAAACACAGTTACAAAGCATTACGAACAGTAGTTTTCCCTGTCAGTCGATGGTGCATTTTGATACGGCTTCACAGGAGGAGATAAGAAATAGCTCAGGAAAAAACACGGTTTCTTCTCGGCTACTCATTTTTCTGCGACAGTAATCTGGATTCGTTTTTCTGTTGCCGATACTGCTGAGCAGTCGGCATATAAACTGACTGTCCGACATCAACTTCAGTTCAATTATTGTTAGAGGATTTATTATGTAGTGAAAATGATTTTCCTTGCCGTTTTCCTTCCTGCCTTATTTTTTCAGGTTCGTGGGACAGTCTCGACCCGAGCCACTCGATCACGCAACGGCTAATTGTAAAGTGAGAGGAACATCTAAACAATCGTGAGGAATTTTTATAGACAGCAAAATGATTTGAACTCGAGGTAGGCTTTCCATTTATACATAAACATCTGACGCCTATTATTCGTCACAAGATTACGGACCCGTAGTTCCTTTTAAATGGGACAACAGTATTAACTGTGAGATGTAGCCATCAACTCTTAATATCACATTTAAAATATTAATTATTTGGTTAATTTTTTCCCTCTGTTTGTAGGTGCGCATTTTCAGTCCCGCACCCTGACACACCACTAGAGAAGACAAAACAAAACGGTACGGCACAACGATTAGATAGCGTATTGTGCAATAATTTGTTTTCGGCGACACGTACCGGGACTGTGGACACTGCCGGTGAGTGACTAAATGAACAATTCATTATGTAGCTTTATTTTCTGAGGTGACAGTTAAAACTTTATAACTATTCCTTGTAGATTTTTAGTGACACACTCTGTGTGCAGTAGGATGACACGATAAGGAGTTCCAAAATTTTACACGAGTTCACGACAAGCTCATTTCGGCAATTGTCCCATTTTCAAGTGTTCGTCTAGATGGAGTGCTGTCCGTGAAACATCTTGGAATGTAATTTTTTTTACTTTCTGCATTGTCAAATATAGATCACGTATTTACCTTCCACAGAATTTTTACAGTTGTCAAACAACGGATAATTCTATTGACGCATTATGTTTGAGTTCCAAAATATTTAAAGGGAAAATAAACAAAATTTGTAGACAGAAACTCAATAAGAAAGCTCTTTTCTGGGTTAAATAAACACGGTATCAGCGTGCCGAGGTAGCAATCTTCGTTTACGGGCTTTAGGGAACGGTGCAGCACGTACTTCTCTGCCTAAAATTTCATCTGTCAGTGTCAGAAGCCCAGTCTCAGACACCAATTCACTTCCACGTGTCACCCACCTACTGTCTACTCAATTCCATTAGGTCACTGTCTCGATATTTTAGTGCATCTCGGAGTCTGGCGAAGAACTCGGTCGGTGTGTAAACCACCTGTTTGCCTGGCTGCATCTTCCAAATGTCTCACAATTACATCCTCACTCTGTGCCCCCCCCGACCCATTAGTTAATCTTCCTGTCCCTCCCGGTAATTTCCGACACTGTGGCGCCACTGCGTGCGAGCCACTCACTGTTTTTGAACACGTTTTTACTTTAGACCTCTTATCTCACTGTCGCTAAGTTCAAATTGGTGGTATACGTACCAAATGTAAACTTTAAATTTCAGAGGAATTGGAATCTTCATTTTGAAAAAATCTATTTAGATCATCAAAATCACCCCGAGCCATATTTATTCTTCTGTTTGTTTCTTTTCTTGTCCTTCCATCTTCAACTGACTTACATTCTAAACCTTACGATCTGCTGTTATGACTCCATTGTTAATTAGTACTATTTTCTTCTCTTCTTTAATGTGTCAGTCATAGATAAATTTTGAATGACTTATTATTAAGCCAGTTCTACTAATATCTTCCATTAGTGCTTAATATTAGAGGCAACCTGTACAATATCATCAACAAAAATATGACAGTAAGGACACATTCCGTTAATCCGCATTTCTTTGCCATTTTCCCAACTTTAGACTGAAAAGCTTCTCTATGTCTGCTGAGAGTAGATTTGGTTGTGTAGAATCTGCTCGCCTGATTTTAAATTCTGAATTGCCCTCAATCACAATCGATTAATGTCGGTAGCTGTAGTACTGTCACATGTTTTCTTCAGTAATCGAACACAGATTACATTGGTGCTTCGTTTCCTAAGAGATAACGATTTTGCTGAAACTGAATTGAGAACTTTCTCTAAAACTGAATCCCAGGGAAAGTGGTAATTCATACACTTTGCACTGGTCTAAGATTTTCGGCTTGCTCACCTGCTCATTCAAAATCCATTATTTTTTTCAATGTGGTTGTTTATAACTCTAATGAATGTTTTGTACATCCCAGAGAGGTTACTGATGAGTCTACAGTTCCTTTTTTTTTCTTTTGTTCTCTTTCTTGTGAAAGCAGAGAAATTGTAGTATTATTCCGGTTCTGAACAGCTGTCTTTCTTTTGCTTACATTCTATGGGTTCTTTAGTAAGCCCGCATCTTGTGATGGTAAAATCATGCATTTATAATACTTGTGTACCGGAAGCCAGATGATTTCGCTTTCAAGTGATATGTTGTAAGCCCTGTGCTCGCGCCACACACTATCCTACTTGCTGAATTATTTATATCACTTTTCCACATCTTTCAGAATGTTTATTGTATATCTGCAAATATACCATTTTTTGAATCATCAGCCACGCTTAACACATATCGAGAGAAACCGTGACAAATAACAATCGAGGTATCTTTTTTGAGAACTGATTCATTTTGCTGGGCTATTCTCACTTACACGTTCAGTTTACTACATCTGTCCACCAAAGTACAGCTTCCAAGGTATTTGAGAGTAGTTACCTGTGTGAGTTTTTCACTGTTACAATGAAAAACTGAATTTTATTTTCCATTTTATACATACTTAATTGTCTGTGCTTTTAATGACTTTCAATTTAACATAAACTGTAACCGCCTATGTACACACCTGCAATTACTTGTGCATCTACGTGCAATTGTCTGCTCGAGATAGTGTGTTACGTATTACCTGTCAAAAAATTCTCAGTCCGGTCACAAACCCAAACTGAGAATATCTTACACGCAAATTGCAACGTGTTCTTCTGGATGGAGACTCATTCACAGAGAGAGAAGCAATTTTGGATGTGTTAGTATTTTTTGAATCATCATATGACAGACAATGTACTCATTTTCTTCTTACATAGAAAATTTCTTAACCCCATGTCTCTCTTCTATGCTTTGACACTTCCTCAAGCAAGAACACAATCCTTTTTGCTCAAGAATTTACTGTCAAATTTGTAACCATATAAACAAAGACAGACTTTTGAGCAAAAATGTGATTACGATCTGAGATGGTAAGTGAGAGTGAAGGAGAATCATATTACTTTCAATGTTGGGAATGGGATTAGGGGAGGGGAGGGGGGGCGCACGGTAATAAAGCAGTATTTATTACCAAATAAAACTCAAAATTATTGAAAAAGTGTGTTTATCAATTACCAAAAATATAGCAATGCTACCACTCCATAAAAGGCACCCACTACCAGTATACACAGCTGAGCAATTTGTACTTATTACCCCACAACGAATTTTCACTCCACAGTAGTGTGTGCACTGAAGTACGGAAGGTAGGAGATGAGGTAAAACTGTGAGGTCTGGTCGTGAGTTGTGCTCGGGTAGCTCAATCGGTAGAGCACTCGTCTGCCAAAGGCAGAGGTCCCGAGTTCGAGTCTCAGTCCGGCACACAGTTCCAATCTGCCAGGACCTCTGTACATATTATTTTTGTTTTCCGGCCAGTGACATTTGGATTTACGTGAGAATAAATTTTTAGAAGACTCTGGCAGTGACAGGTATAATGAGAAATCAGAGTGCATTGAAGGTACGTCACTACTGGATGCTTTTCAATTACTACAAGAATAGTGGATAAAGGTGAAATAGTTTTGAGATTTTGTGACAACTGGCCCTGTGAAGACTCGCTAATAGTCGCTATCCATTCCGGCTTCCTCCAAAACGATACAGAACTAGTACATTTACCTATGTGCCAGGACACGGTGCGAGGCGGGGGGGGGGGGGGGGGTCAGAAGACGCACCTCCTGTCACTGGGCACGCCCCCACATTCGGACCGTCACTAACCCTCGAGCAGGTGCACCCGCGTATAAAGTGCGCCGGGAGTCACAGTGTCTCGTACCGTTCCACTGTCTTTTCACAACTGTGTGCCGCGGTACCTATTGCTCTGCTGTTATTTCAGCTAACACAGTGATAAGTGGTGTCGTCGTACGTCCGAGTGAGCAGTTGTCGTACGAGGTAGGTGAGAAAAACTTTAAGATCTGTGCGAGGAAATGCCCCCGATTTCGACCTAGCGGCACAGTCCCACGAGGTGATGAAGCTGCACTGTTTAATGCTCCGAGTGAGTCATTCTGTGGGGCTCAACTTGTATGCAGTACCAGAGTCAGACAGTGAAAGTTAGTTTTATTATTGTTTAATTAAATAGTGATTAAGCTCATGTAATATAAGTTCATTTTGCCACTGTTTAATTAAACTAAGATCAAACTGTGATTTTGCTGACACACATTTACCCAGGTAACATAAAGACAGGTATTCCTTACAGGTGTACAAATCTTGCCACGTGTCTGATCGTGTTACGAAAATTGGCACGACCGTTCGAGGGTTGACACTATAAATCGAAGCAATAACAGTGCTTCAGTATCACAAATAAAATGTATAAAACTTATATCGAAGGAGAGTAGCACGGTAGTTATTTTAGCCCGCGTACGCCTGGAGAGCACAGAGCGGTGGTATAGGAGGCACGTGTCAGTAGTCGACAGCCGAACACAAAAGAATACTCTCCAAGTTGTGGTGGCCGTGAAATACCATTAAACTGTACCTGCCTAGACTACAGAATGTGCCACTGAGAAACACGGGAATTGTAAAGTCTACAAAAACTGTAACTGCGTCAAAAAAGATTTGTGATGACCGGTTTCTACTTCGACAGAAAACATTGCCTGGAGCCACACGGAACGTACGCCTCATTTGACCCCCAGTCGGCAGGAAAGTGCCTTCCGAGTATCTCTGAAGCGACTGCCACTATTCAATTTTACAAATGAAAAAAAAAATCAATACTTACAAAACCCTATTTTTTTCACACCATGCAGTCCGCAATACGACGTCACATGCAAAGCAAGGGAAGAAGTACATTAATTGACACTGAAAAACAGTGTAAATATAATAATATGCATCAAATAGTAACAATTAAGAAAAAATTAACTGAAATACACACTTGCTGGAATGTGGTGTTCTAAAAAAATTGAGCATTTTATTTTCTTAATCATTGCAGAAATACTTACACAGGAAACATATTATTAAGGCAGACATTGATTCTCACCACACAGCACATTACAGCATAAGACAAATTTTTCTCGTATTTTACAAAACAAAGAAGCTGTTCTGAAAAGACTGTGAACATACACTTAAAAGAGAACAGAAATATAAATTGATAAGCACGGATACTCGTTTGAAGAATATCTGTTTGACAGCAGTTAATTTACAGGGTAGACTATTTCAGATGAAAGTACACAGAAGAGACAAGGGCCATATACAGAGTGCAGCTTCATGAATAAGGATGCCAAACTTCCCTCTCTCTCATATTGGTGGTGTTCTAAGTTGTAAAGATTATTCTATACTGCTATCAACTTGGTGGTGTGATTATTTAAGTGTGAAGAAACTGCAATGAGCAGTGAATTTTAATATTCACACCATAACATGGAGTAAGAGACATTTCTTGGGGAAAATCCTTCAAAAGTGTCTAAAGCTAGATAAATGATCTGAATTACCCAAACTATGACAGTTCCTATAGAAGAAATAAATGAAATTCAGTGAAATTCTTTCCGAAATGTAATGTGGAGGGAGGGAGGTAAGGCCGAATGACAGAGTTAGTTACCCCGAGAAAAAGCTACTGCTTTTCTAATTAGACAAAGGCTGTGTGCAGAGTGAAGCAAAGGGGGGTCACAACTTGTTTGAACAATGTATGCCCATTGATAAACTGCACAAGGACTTTTAAATCACGTTAGTACACTAATCACTGCTGAAACGTAACAGTGAATACAAAATTTTCTGGGCCCAGAGGGCACAACATTTTTTAATCACTCACGGCTGCACCTCAAAACCTAAGGAAACTGAGTGGTTGCTAATTTCCACTCAAAACTTACTCATTCTAAACTCTTATACAAAATTTTGTAGCCAGAAGTTTCATAGACATAAATTAGAGAAATTAGGCACAGTTGTGCACATCTTCAATAAGAATGTACTTTTTTGTGATTTGTTTCTTCTTAGCGAGTGAGCACGAGACAGAAATTGCACGAGACATTTTTGATTGAACAGTTCCGGTATTAATTGAGTCTACAATGAGGGGAGAGAACAGCTGACAACAATTAAGAGATAGAATTTAATCTGGTAGTAGCACAGTCATACATTCTGATAATCAGCATCGATTATCTAGCTTTAGTAAAAGTTCTTAATGTTATTTAGAGTTTACAATTATTACACTGCAACTTTTTGTTTTCAGCCCAATTGTCAATGTGTACGATTGTGTTCTTTTGCGCTAAAATGAAAGAAAATCGGTGACTGGTAATGATTCATTTTTGCAATAAGGGCATTGTAGTTTTACACTTCCTCCAGTTTTTTTTTTGAATGACTGATGAGCATTATCTGCACTGTAAACATAAAGGGCTCTAAGAAATCCCCAGCTCTGGAAAAGGCATTATTAAAATGGCAGAGTTAAAAATACATTATAAGCACTTTCTCAAATGAATCCTTTGTATTTTTTTTTAAATATTTCCCATGAACTGAAGACATTTACACTGTTTAAGAATACACAGAGGTGTATAAATACCATATTTACCTGACTACAAGACCAAAGTTTTTCCGTCTTACATTGACAGATTGAGGTCACACTCGGATTTAACTTGACGATTTCAGAAAGGCAGGACAGGGTGGGAGGTAACCGTGTGGCCAGAGGGGAACTCGGTGACGAGTGGCAACAAATTTCATCTTGCTCCCGACCATAATTTATTCCACATACCTCGTTTATGAACGTCTACCACATTTGAACTGCAGTTCACACGAATCTGAACGTAGCTGAAACTATCGACTTTACAATCGGACACGTGTTTGGCGACAATATTCATCTCTACAGAAGACACAATTAATTGTAACACAGATGTGTTCACACGAGGTTCGACAATGACGCTAAGTCGGTTTATAGGTTCGGCAACAAATGACGAAGTTTATACGTAACCCGAAGTGGTTGGATTTCGAACAAATTGACACTGAGGAGATGAAAGGATGAAATTACGATTATTCATTTTGCTTAATGGTGTAATAATGACGTATTGTAGTGATCGATAAGACGAAAATCACAGTCGAGAAACGTGGGTCTACAAATTTGCAGTGCACGTCTGGTTCATAGAGACAATATGAAACTAACTTTAAGTTAATTGTCAGTCATGACAGAGAAGCCACAAATAACAATAGAGTGTAAAGAAAATTGGTGCCACAGAAGTGCACGTCCATACACGGTGCCACAGGAAGAATAAATTGTAGATCGCCACCTCTAAGCACCCAAATTTTAGGAGACCTAAGATAGATTTCGTGAACTGAAGCAGCAGGTCATTCAGTGTGTGAGAGAGAAACACAAATGAGCCTTCCCGATTACTTCATAAATTATCCGAATGACTCCACTGGAGATTTAGAGGAATTTTGCAATAGCATCCGTCACAGAATTCAAAGTAAGTGTGAACTGGTGTGTGTGATGACGAGGTTGGAAATTATGTGACAAAACAGAACACCACCAGCAACCTTTGACGAAAAATGGCTTGCTGTATCTGTGAAATATAATCTAACACAGAAAATATGACTACTGTCTAGCATAAACAGTGTTAATTTCTTCCAGACAAATGAAACTATGCGGTTCTAGTGACATTTTCACGGCTCAAACAGTTACGACTTGTGTACGCAGATTGAAGTGGCGAATGAAAATTTGTACGGAGGACGAGATTCGAACCCGCGTCGCCTGCTCACTGGACAGATTCCCCTTGAACTGTAAGAGGACTGCAGAGGCTCTCCGACTGTATCAGAATAACACTTCGACGCCAAACTAAATGGGGGATACGGCCCAAAACCCAGGTGTAGGTGCTTCAATCAAATGAAATGATAAGGTTCCAGAGACGTTTTCGAGCCTCAAACATCTGTGACGAATACTGAGCAGGCTGACGTGTGAGTGGGAATTTGGATTGAGGAGGGAGTTGTGATAGGGCAGCCTGTGCTGGAGTGGTCAGCGCATCTGGGAGATGCTTCAGTCTATAGGTACACACTATTTTTAGGCAGATCTTCTGATACTTTATATCCAAAACCAGTTTGTAAACTTGATTACTCAAAATACATTGAGAATCAAAATTTCTGAAGGTGACTTTTAAAAATAGGACTTGAGAAAAAGATGTCATTTGATACATGTGTGTTTTAAGCAAGTATACAAGCAAAATAATTTTAAATATTAGTGACCGAATTGAGAAAATCTCATACAATCTAAAATACTTCGAGACTATGTGATCGATGTTCTTAGTTATAAGATCGAGGAAGCAAATCACGTGTCTTTAAAGGACATTTATCATATTTTCAAAGTTATTTAGCAATTTATGATGTTGTTGTCCTTACGTATGATAACTACCATTTAAAATACATTAGTAGTTGTGAATCAAAACAAACCACACATGTTCATGTGCATTTTCGTATAGTGTGACAGTTCTACCTGGTCTTTTCTAGGATATGCAACTCCATCAGGTCGTCTGGGTCACAGAGTACTATTATAAGTACTCGAGATATAACGACAACAAGTAAAAAGCGAAACAAACCGATGCCCTTAGAAGAAAAAGTAAATCGGGTCTGTATCACCGACTTCAAATAATAGGAGGATTATATGCAACAACTCGCACGGTACTGCACAGATAATGAATGGTCAGCACTAGGGCACAGAAGTTTTGCTTAAACAATAAGGTGAAGTTGACAGTTTAACATCATCTGGTGAACTAGATTACTTCTACGATATGTCAAGAATACGGTATTTCCTCTTCTCGTGAAAAAAATATGAATCTGAGAGTAGCAGTTCACTAATTTTATAAACTGATAGCTATTTTATTCCAAAATTTGATCTCGAATTTATTTACAGGACTGACCTCCATACAACCTTAAAATAACCATTCACTTGTGACGTAAATAACTGATCGCCCAGATGAAACGACAGATGAAAATACCAGACCGTTAACAGTTTTATTCACCGATATCACATTTCCTGGCATTTTTCCACAGCAAATTGTTCCAAAAATTACACATTTCAGAGAGATCTCTTACATAGTGCATCAATTAAACTGTGTATTTTCAAAATACGTAAGTACAAATATGAAAACCACCAATTAAGTCACGTTATCTTTGCAATCAAGTAAATTGACATGGTGCCGGTTCACATTACTTGCACTTCTAGTTGTATACTACAAGAACACCACATTCAACATCTCTCCAAAACGTGCCCCCCCCCCCGCCGTTTCCGCCGTTTCTTTTTTGCAACGATTTTAAGTTAAAAAGTGTCAGACGACGTGCTGTCGCCAGATAACATCGTTACCCCTATTCAGAGTTAATACTGATTGAAGACAGCTTCACCTTGTGACAAAAGGAAGTTTTGGTGATGACACCTGAATACCTTGAAAAACATGAAGAGGCAAAAACATCGAGCAGGAGGAAGCTAGTGCTGAAACATGCTGGGTCGGTTGGCCACCAACTCTTAGCTACAGATCCTTGCAAGTGTGTCTTCGTGGTTACAGGTTCTCGTTTTAACCTCAGGATGATGATAGTGAATTTTGTCCGTGCTGGCATTTCAAAGCCTTTGTTACTAAATAGCTTCAGTGTATAATGGAAAATCAACTTCCAGTGCCAGCAAGACACATGGACATTACTAAGTTTCATTACCTGCAGAGATTTGACATCCTACAATTTGCTGCTGTTACATTTAAGAAGTTCGTTTTCCACATTTCGACTCCGAGTAGCTGTTTTCACATTACAGAGAGGGTGTCGACAGATCGGCTGATAATCCCTCGGAAGAGAACTTGATACAAATAATAGTGGTTCCTTTGGAAGAATGTTTGACAGTGTTTGGCTTCAGAGCTGTTTCTTCTTTAACCAATCTCATTTAATAGGTTTAACACAACAGTTCAAATACCGCACTGCGTGCTGTATACAGTGTGTGGCTATTTGTACTTCTTCCATTATTTGTATTCAAGGATAATATTGTACTGCCAGTTTACTTCATTTTAGAGCAAAAGTCACCAATCGTATACAAGATCGGCCTCTAACGAGTTGGCTCAATGGTTTAATCTGTGTTATTACCTAGAAGGAGACAGAGCATACATTAAGTGGACTGTATCTATTTCCTCCAGACAGATATACAGTATTTCATTTAGTTGCACAACATTTAATTATTGTACACTGAATCATAACATTATCTCATTTGAGACTGCTAACAGGGCTGATTTATGGTCCTTTACACCACCTCAGTACACTCATTCTGTTTGGCATCCTGGTAAGCTAAAGTTGAGCCACTGCATGCTACAGAGTTCACATAATATACTTCATAAAATAAATAAAAAGTTACACTTTACTTTAGCACATGAGTATGAAATATATTTCAACAATATTGTGGATGTACTCTGAAGTGTATTACGTGTAATACAAGAATTCTTACGATATGATATCTTACTTCACACAGGTGCCCAGTCTAATGAAGAACACAAAAAATTACAGTCACAGCCATTTCATTACGTTAAACGAGTGTCGTTAAAAAGGGTGACTGCGCGATCGATACCTGTGCTACGCCTCGCATGGCAGTGGCCCAAACGAAACTTTACTGGAACTGACAGGAAGAGACAGAAATAGCAACAAGAAACTTGAGAGTATGTGAGAAACACAGATGACACATGCAGGGTGCCCGTGGCTACTTACAAAGCTCTACTGTGAAGTTCCACAACCAAACTAAGCAACTCATTCTACTGTCTAAGGTCAGCAAATATGAGTCTCTACTCAGAACAGTGCAGCTGTACATTGTGTTCTGAGCAGAGGGATAATTGTTAGAGCATGCAGTCAGTAACCAAAGGTCCAGAATTCCCTCAGACATTGTGCTCAATGTAGCCAGCTACCCCTATTGTACGTATCAGCAAAATGATTACAAAATCCATGTGGAATATTCATTTCTTTTGAAGCAATGATCTACACAGTCCTTTTCCTTTTTCTCACACATGTGCGCTCTCTCTCTCACTCTCTCACTCACTCACTCACTCACACACACAAACCATCTTCATATGTTGTGCTCTCTGTAAATCCTGACTGTGCAAGTGCAATATGTTAAAATTACTTTGCCTTTTTTTCTCAATCACATGGACTTTGTCAATCACTGTAAACTTTATATCCAGTCAGTCCTTATTTCCACATATTAATCTGCAAAATTGGTCTTTTCTTCTTTTTTTTTTAATTAAATTTCTTTCCTGTCAAGCAGCAAAAGCACTTTTTTTTATTCAATTTCTATTTTTTTTATTCATGCAAAGTTATTATGAAAGTTCACTCAGCTTCAAAAAGAAATGAATTTCCTGTGGGAAAAGTCATGTACAAAAGCCGTCTGCTGGAATCACTTAAAATAATTTTACTGGGCATCTGATTCTGAAGAAAATATAAGGGAACAATGCAGTCACCTGTACCTTTTTTTATCTGTATTACAAGATCAGTACACACATCTTAAATCAATATTTACTTTCTGGCCCAAGCTTTATAGATTATTAAAGCATCAAAAGACTTCAGAAATAAAGTTTGTGAAACATATGCAAATACAGTTGAAACACAAGAACAGAGTTTCGAGTAAACGTACGCAACACAATGGATTTTGTAGCGGGGTACGGACAGTCGTGGGCTCGCATATCACTAGTTCGCTGCCCTCCCCGAATATCTAGACAGCATGCACAAGACTGTCTGCAGGCATTATTAGATTACAAACCTCTCTAAAAAAATTAAGACTGTCACAACTAAGGTTATGGACCTCTGAGCTATCTCAGATAAACACTAGTTAATTCTGTTGTTAATTTCTACTACTGCAGCAAAAAGCAGCAAAATAAAAATAAAATAATAATGATAATATATACAAGTCATCCTGTAGGTGCCATATTAAACCCACACGTCTGTACAAGGTCAAAAGATTGGTCCCTTAGCAGTCCAGTGAGATGGACACAGTGTGAGTTAAGCAGGTTACAGGTCACACAAGGTGCGAATGGGGTATCTACAGCTCCTTTGAAAAGGTCGATTCCTCGCTATTGAAACTGTTACAACTTTAGTTGTAGACGATGCACAGAGCAGGGGGACTGCCGAAAACATCTGAGGTTTTCGTCACACTCGTGTAATTTCAGGATGAACCTTTTGATCTCCTTTTATTTTCTAGTGACAATAATCATAAAATGTTCCAAACTGTAGTTCCCAGTTTCAACCGACCCCTCGACAATGACCACCAGTTGGTCGTAACTGCATTTTGAAAAGTCTTAAGTGATTTTCTTGTTAAGAAGATAAAAGACAATAATTAATCAGTCATTTATTCCCCACTGATAATATGTAATTTTTTACAGTGTTTCACTCTGCAGCCAAGTGTGTGCCATTTTGATATTTCGTAGCAAATTAAAACTGTGACTCAGAATGGTAACCTCACCTTTCACAGCAAGTCATTCACTTGCTGACAGAATTTTCCAGGTGCGACTCACTTCTGCCTCACTTATGCAATTAGCATGTTTGTAAAGATTCTATTCTAAGAATTCTGAGAAATGTGAAAGGTGAAATTTCATTTTACAATTCCCCCTGAAAGATCCTTACGACATATTCGTCTCGCATCCGTAAACAGTTAGCAATGCTGTGCTATTTTCAGCACAGGAAATATACTTTTTGCTACAGAAAATATGTTCTGGGGAAATTACCTACAGCAATGAGAAACTTCTAAAGATATTTCCAAGGACTTTTCTACAATATCTTTTGCTTACTCCTGCTGAATGCTCTCCATTGAGATTACTGTATTAGAAAACTGCCTCACAGAAAATACGACCACACTACGAGACTGCGAACGAGCTATTTGCCGAGGCTTATTAGTGCACACCAGTCTGAGCCTCTCGACTCAGAACTGTGTCGTTACAGTGTATCAGAACTCACGGAGTCTGCGGCAATGTAGTACAGGCGTACTATTCGTCACACAACCTCACCTCTGACACAGAAAAAGAGTGAAGCATTAAGAAATAAATTTTGACCACCTACCCACCGACGAAAAGAATGTAACCCACGTGTCTCTGTGACTTATGAAATCGTGTAAATGGTTGGAAGATGTATTGTTATATTGAGAAACTGTGTCATTCCAAATCACAGTGCGAAGTCAGAAGTACGGTCGACAGAATGTGCGACTAATTGACACTGTCGAGGTCTCTGCCGTGAGGCAAATGTGTCCGAGCTCCTGCACGGCCTCGAGGAAAACCGCATCTCCACATCTGAGAATGTGTCGGGCAGTGGAAGGAACTAATGCTGATGTGTAGTCGTGGGCATCACAGCTGACTGAATATATCCATTAAGTATAAAATGTTCTCTGATTTCTTGACACACAAAATTAGAATAAAAAGTGCAACTTTTGACAGTAAAAATACTCCACTGACTTCATCATTCTGCCAGAGACGATATTTTAATTCTAATGCGACATGCCGAGAACTTCGAGAATATTTCGTACGAGAATGCTGTCACGAGATACTCGGTTCCCGTATTCGCTATGTTGAGATGTTTGCAGAACTATCACTGCTACTTTTGTGGCTGACTTTCTATACGGTGTCTTCTGGTAGTGTGTACCGTCTGCTTTGGTGAAACTTGTGGCAGCAGAATGACACTGTTCAAAATGGAAAAACTAATAATCCTCTAGGTCACGTCCACTCAGATGGTGGGCAGATGACACGGTGGTGAAATATCAGTGGAAGAATAGGAATTTGGACAGATACTTGCCCAAAATTGAGCAGAATATTCGTTATGTCGTGAAAAACTGAAAACGTAGAGCCCCCGAGTAATACGAGAAGCTACATTTATTTTGTATCGGTCTTCGTTCCTCCTTTATCTGGTATCAGGCCGGGTTGGGACACTTAGGGTACTTCTCCACTTCCCCGTCTTTCCACCATTCTTTTCCTATAACTGTTTTGTTCCCATCCGTATTCCTTCCTAAACTGATCTTGACAGAGTCTATCCATCTTGCTTTCAGTCTTGGTACTGTTCCATTCTCTTTACATGGCCAAACCATTGTAACCAGTTCTTCTCATTCAGCTTTTCTACTCCAATTCTCTCTGTGTCTCTCCTCATTTTCGCCGACATACTCCTCGGGCATTTCCTTCCACTGGCTCAGATTCTCCACTTCTCTGTTCTCATTACTGCCCAGGTTTATAAAGCGTACACTGATACGTCTCGTGTGGCACCTCCCTCCCCAGACTGAGCATCTCACACACTGGTGAAATGCCTCGCTCTGTTGTACCCTGTGGCTTATTTCTGCCTCCTTCCTCGCACTGCATTATCCCACTTCCTAAATATTTAAAGTTGTCCTGTTCTATAATATTAATTTGTTCTTTGCCTTCTCTGTCTCCTCTAGTTACCACCGCAAACCATTTTTCTTCACACTTCATTTTGTCCCATATTTCTCCATTTTTATACATCCTTACACCAGACCACAACAGCCCGATACTGGCAACAAATAGCAGTAACTCGGTCTCCCTTCCTCCGTCAACTTTTGCCTCGTTCACAATTCCACACACCGCTGTTGTAAATAACAACGGTGATACCAGTCTCCGTCATCTCGATCCTGAGATACTCCTAAACTGATCGGTTCTTCCGACTCGGGATCTGTGCACAGCTGAAGCTTTTGTCGTACGGTGCTCAAAGAATTTCCGTCGTTCCGACTCCCTTTCTCTCTGGCATTTCCCGTGCCTTTTCTTTGGGGACACTACGACACGCCTCCACTAAGTCGAAAGCCCACAGCTCACTGTCTAGAGGCTGCCTCTATATCGTGGGGTCTCGGACAGAATTGAAATTTTCTTCACCTGGAGACTAGGTATTCGTTTTGTCTTAATCGTTATTTCATCTCACCGCCACCATCACTGAAAAGCCATCAAACAGAAAGCCTTGCACCGGGCACCTGAAAAACCCCACACTGGGTCTCCCATGCGATCATTTCCTACCGAGTCAAAAAAATCTATTTACCAAATCTTTTCCACATTCCTGATTCCTTTCCATCAACTGTCTCAGACTAAAGATTGGGTCCACTGTCGGTCCACCGTGTCTACTTCAGTTTTATTCTTCTTCTGGCTGACCTTCCACTCCCCTGCCCCACCCGATCTGGTATCCTCTCCATTATTTCCGGTACTTGTGATACAATTTGATCCCCCGATAGTTATCACGTACGTTTCGGTCTCCATTCTCGAACACTGCTTTCTGCATTCTTCGGGCACACATTTTAGCAATCTATATAACCGCTGTAACCCAATAGCTCCAGCTGCCTTTCCAATTTCCATTCTTCTAACTGCTATTCCACTTCTAACCTTGTAATATTTTTCTCTTCTTCCAGGTCTAGCTCTAAGTCTCTCTGCCATACTTCTATTCCCTTTACATTGCTATTTTGCACATTTGTTCTGCCACAGGTGCGCACAGACACCTATCTGGACTTACTTCATTTCTTTTCCACATTGTTCTTGGAATTATTAGCTTAAGTAACTTCCTGAACTTTTCTTGTATCTTCCACAACTTACTTTCTCCCCACTTTTTCTTTTTTCTCTCATCCGCATTTTTGCCACAACTACTTAATGGTCTCTCTAAAAAACTTCTCCTGAGATGGCAGTTACATCCATTAACTCTATACTATTTCAATTTTCCATCAGAAAGTGGTTAACAACTGTCTTTGTCATTCTCTCTCACTGACCAAATCATTTTATTTTTTGACTACTTTCCTTCCTAAATCATGTGTTGCCCATAATGAAACCATTTTCTTCAGAGAAATTGGATAATTTCTCTCCTTCCTCATTCTTTTTCTCATATCTTCCTTCACTTGTCTTTCATTTCCTGCCTGTGCATTTATGTCACCCATCACTATTGCTTCCCACATCTGTAATTTCATTCTATTATTTCTCTAGGAATTGCTCAGTGTTCCCTTATTTCCTTTCTGTGGTGTAGCCCCCTATTCTATTAATTGTCCCCGACCACAGATAACAGTGGTAATGCACTGCGGCACAGAAGCAGTGAGGCCTCGGTAAGTCACCAGAGGGAGTCGTCACTACGTAACGCACCCAATTCCCGTAAATTCTGGGGAAGGGTGCAATGACCTGTGGCACACATTCAATTCCGTCGCATACGTATCGCATCGACGAAACTCGCCACCGTGTTCCTGTGACCACTCCGTCACACTCCCGGGACATTATCTTGACGAAAAATGTCGGTCGTTGCGAAACGTGATTGTAACGGAGGTCTGTACGCGGTCTGCAACCGGTGTACGGCACTCCTCGCCCGTGACGGTGCCTCGCGCCACCTCTACCGGACCTGTGTATGCCCACACAAATGTTCCCCAGAGCGTAACGGAATCGCCGCCAGCTCGTCTCCGTCCCGCAGTACGGGTGTCGAGGAACCGTTTCCCCGGAAGACGACCGATTCGCGCCCTCCCGTCGGCACGACGGAGACGGTATCCCGATTCGTTGCCGATTTCACGGCGTTGACACTGGCACGTGCACGGGTCGTCTGCTGCGGAGGCCCCCTTTGGGAGTGTTCGGTGCTCTGTGATACTTTCGTACTCTGACCGGCATAGAGGCCTTACGGTAGTTCCACCACAGTCAGTCGCCCGTCACGTTCTACCAGTTTGCCCAGCCTACGACGTCCGACATCTGCAGTGAGGGTCGGTCACCCGACCGCACCACGTCCGGACGCGGTTTCACCTAGTGTCGGAGACACTCGCCAGAGCACTCCCGGAACACACGACGAGTCGTGCAGTTTTCGAAATGCCCGGGCCGAGCCTCCGGGCCGTCACGATCTGCCGTCGGTCGAACTCGGATATATCGCGCAGCTTCCACATTCTACAAATTGACTGCACACCCACTGACAGTCTGTGCACCACACACGTGTCTGACCGGCAGTCATTCCTCACCGGGTGACGCCGATATCGCCCGGACAGGTTTATGTCGTAGGTCGGCAGTCTTAATGTTCGGGCCGATTAGTGTACTCGTACGGGGTCAGTTTTACTAAACTCAATTTTTGGCCAATTGCCCACCGTATCAATAAAGTGAGCGTCCTCTTCTCTTCCACTCGACTTTACGAAAGCCCTAACATTTTTGCACTCTTCTCCTCCATTAAGTCTACCAGCTCTTCCGCCTTCCCAAACGGGGTCGACACATTGACGGTGCCCACCTACGTCGCGTCGGTGACTAGTCGCCCACTTCTGACAGTTCCGGGCACTCCTGCAGGTTACACCCTAATCTTTTCCGAGGTACTGTTCCGTACACGGGCTACTATTACGACGAGGAAGCCACTCCCTGCCAGCACGTGATTGGGCCACCCCTGTCACAGTAACCGACACCTTTTGTAGCCATTATTCTGGAGTACAGACACTACAGGTAATAGGACAGAAAGTCCATTTGAACGCTTTGCCACCACTGAGATTTTATCCTTTCTCACTTTCAAAAGCGTAGAACATTTTCCGCCGTAACCCCGGTTACGGTGTGCTACTGTCCGGAGCCGGAGGGACCCGGGTCTTTTTTTAAAGAGGTCGTCAGTCCTCCCCTTCCTCCTTCCTCACGACTCGAGAGACGAGGGCCCGAGCACTGGCAGAGTCCTAGTGACGAGACCCTCGGGGACGGCCCCCCCACGAGGAAGGGGAAAATAAATTGGTAGTGGTCTTTTCGAAGGACGTACTCCGGGATTCACTGCAAATATTTTCGAGAAACAGAGTTCGGCCTAAAGTGGCCGGGTGAGGACTTAAACGCCACTTCTCTGGGAAGCCGAAGGCCGTCAGTGAGTAGAGATTGGGTCGACAGCATTTCGAGGCTACGTTTTGCAGATTCGGGTGACAGTAATGTCGGCGAGACGGTACGGGTCGCGGTGATGTCGGACGGTCTGTACAGAGGGGAGTCGTACGCATTCTACAATTTGTCTCGATAAAATCCGAATCCGTCTTAGCCGATCAGGGGCACGTATATTGACAGGTCACCCTGAACGTCTGGTGGGGTATGCACAATCTCCATTTGTGAAGCCGGAGAAGATGAAGGTTTTGAGCTTTTTCGTATGTCAGCTTATTTACAATAGTGAAATGGATGACAGTGATTCTGGGAGTTATTTAGTGTTCACGTGAATCGAATCAGACTAAATGTGTAACTGGTGGTCGTGGAACGTTTGCCACTTTGTGCGAATAAAGTGATTAGAGTTTTTGGTGTCAAACTGACATACTACGTCGACATTGACGGAGACTCAAAAATGTGCCATCTGTCGATGCACTGGGAAAAAGTTTAAAGGTAACCTAATTTTAGCAACACGGAAAAAGAGTCAAGTTAAAATGAGTGACAGTACAAGACAGTCAGACTTCAAAGTTCAAATGTTTACCTGATCCTCTTTTGAAATGGTGATCTACACAAAATGAGAACTGAGTATTTTACAAACGCATTGTAGCTGATGGTGGGTTACTGAATTTAGATTTGTTTTAAGGCAGAGACAGAACACAAGCTTTTGAAAGACTGAACTGGACAGAAAGGATCTTAAAGACCCAACTCGATTAAAAGAAGACAGACATTAATAGTGTACATCCCGAGCTCTCGAAGATAAGTTAACGTGGCAATGGAGGGCAGCCGAGGCTCGAATCTGGAATCTGGTAACTGGGTTCAGACCAACTGAGGTGTAGCAGTTACGCAGGTGTAAAAGAACGTGCGAAAGATAGAGAATAAGTAAACAGAAGAGCACACACGGCTCGGAGTGAGCGTCCGACGTGTCCGAGAAAGAAAGACGTGTAGGCCCACACCGAGTGTGCGTAGGCAGGTTTTACTTAAGGAAGTCGCACACAGACTTTTATTGTGAAAAATATTTGAAAAGTTGAAGGTCGAGAATAACTACCGGAAATGTGAAGGCAAACAAATGGGTCACAGAAGTACAAGAAAAAATAAGAAGGCTAATGAAAATGAGCTGGCAGTTGCTGGCATGTGACGATAAGGATGATTAACGGAGGAAAAAAGCTTCCACATTGTGTGACAACATTCTAAAACTGATAGGAAATGTATAACGATACAATGGTCAATATAAGAATGCAGGCTTTCTCGGCGAATCTCCATGATAAAATCTTCTCGGGTTGACAGCCGAGTCAGTGTGTTGTTACTCAACAGTCAACCCGAGAAGATTTTATCAACAATGGTCAATGTTTGTAGAGTAATACATATGGGAAATCCAACAGACAAACATTACTTATTCACCCAATGGCAGCAGACTGACCTACAAGAACAAAAGCTCTCTTTCTGACAGTGTAAATACCAGACTTCAAATCTTACTTGTTGCTGTCATTTTGCAATTAGTATTCCATCAACCCAGGGCCCTGTGTAACTTTTTTGTGCAGTCCTTTCCCTGTTGCTGACTGGATAAAAGTGCGTTCTGCTGTTGGCTTTTATTTGTCTCTATCAATCTGATACTCCCAATTCCCCCACCCCACCCCCCCCCCCACCCCCACCCCCCGCCCCCATACGACTAGACACGAATTCATTTAATCTTTATTTGGTTCCGGATTCATTTTTACCCATTTTACGTAGTCTGTGCTCAGCAATTCATACAAACTCAACATCAGCTGCATAGAAAATTGTGTAAGTCCATGCACCCATGTTCAATGGTGCACTGAAGTATCACTATGTAGAATGGAGAGTCTTTAAGACTTATACTAAAAACAATGGTATAAACTTGTTTGGCAGCATATGCTTCATGTTATTAAAAACAATGGGTGGAGTTATTCTGTGGACATTCTTGGAAATGGGCACAAATAACAATAATAATAATACACTTATTATCGTACATGCACACAGGACTTTTGTAGTACGCATCTTAAGGACTACATACAACATAATGACACCAATACTGAAGATAGGCCTGTGGACTTATACCAGTCTGACACAATAAAACGTTAAAAACAAATTCTATCCAGCTGATGTTGACATTTAGTCATAAAAAATAGTGTTTCCCAGTTCATTCTTATACACACTAGCCGAGATACAGTGAGGACAGAGGCATTCGAATTCGCTATGCTCGCTCACTCGCTCCCTCCCTCACTCTCTCGCGCAAACAAACAAAATTTGGGCAAGTACCGATTCATTTCTTTTATTGTACGCAGCGAATCTTCACTGAGCTGGACTTCCATTTTTCACAGGCCAGGATGCTACAAAGAGCAACTTGTACTCTATAATCCCCCCTCCTTTGTGTCATACGTGCACTTTCAGACTTTCATAGTGACCGACAGGAATAGCCGAATCGATGAAACGACTTCAGCTGGCACCGGCTGCCACGGAGTTAAGCTCACAGACGGCACTGTTTCGTGCGTCTGGGTGACCGTCGACACTGCGCGTCATTTTCACTTTCAAAGTTGTTGACACAATGTCGTCTGCTACCTAGTGTCGGTAGTGGCCACAACGCAATCCTTACTGATCAATTTGTGATTTTCACGGAGTCTGCTAGCACCGTCAGCCGTTTCGTAGCGTGTCTCGTTAGAATGTGAACTGTAGCTCTTGTGCTGCAGCGCATTGACAGTAAAGCTCCCGTCTCCTTTGGCTCGTTCCTCTTCTACTCGAATCTGTTTGCACGACGTGGTACCACCGTCTTTACCTATAATCACAAAAGTGCCGACTGTGGCACTCGTACTCCTGTATGTCGCTGTCGAGTAACTGATTCTGCCTGTACTGCACTCTACGCCCCCCCCCCCCCTCCCACTTCCGTGTGGAGCAAGTGACTGTCTCAGCTGACTGAAATGCGTCCACTGGTCACTATAGAGCCTGCCACCCCAGCTAAAGATCCTAAGAAGACATGTTTTGGCACATTCCACAGCTGCTGCTCTTTGTTTCTTAGCATGTACCGGCAATGGAAAATTTTCATTGGCTCAGTCTCTCTTGATCCGTTGTGGACATGAGACATCAGCTGGCCAAGTAATTATCAATGAAATTTGCTAACAGCTGTATAATTGAGATGTTACTTTATCTTATTTTGACTACCAGTTTCAGCATTCCACTATACCATCTTCAGGCCCCTGCATAATAAAAGAGTATACCCGTAGCGTATATCGAGGTGTACAAAGCGAGCTTTACAGAAAGTGACAGGTAATCGTAAAAGAACTTAAAGCCACAAAAACGAAAGCAGCACTGTTAAAACATATCTCTGTGTACCTCCAGCACAATAAAATACAACATGTGTACATACCTGTTAGTCATTTAACATCATGGATTTGCAAGAGAATATTAAAAATTTGAACTAGACATTATAGAATCGGAAGCTCCCCCAAATATAATTTATGAATTTCTTTTTTTCTCCCCAAATATAAAAATCTTATATAATTGTTATAGGTCAAGAAACCCCTATTATATATGAGAACCTATTCTCATTTAAAGTAAAATGTCACTCTGTAATCTGTGAAGTACAATAATGTGCATATTTATGGTCTAGGTACTATGACAATTACAGATGTAATTAGTTGCCACGGGCATCAAAAATGTATTAAGAGAAAAACGGTATGCACAGAGTATGCGAAGAATAGTCACGTATACCTTACCAGCCTATGTTAGGCACCAAATCAAAATTAAAAGACATGATTTGGTGTCCTTTATGTTGCGTAACAATTTGGCACTACCGTGGTGAAACAATTTAACGAGGCTCCCAAATCCAACTTAACTAAGGGCAGTCATCAAAGTTTTCAGCCGACAGTGTTGTACTATTTCCTTGAGACTATTAAACATTACCCTAACAACCTATCTACAAAATGACGAACCCATCTAAACAGTACCAGACACATAGCAAGTTGGGTCGCGATAGGTAATTCGTTTATAGTAGAAGCTAAAAAATAGGTGAGTGAGCGAGACCAACATAACATGAAAGACGAAGGCCACTAAATAAGTAATGTACTTGCACACCAAAGGGACACCGATTCTGTGCAAAATAGAGTTTACTAGCTGGAATCGTATTACAAATGTCAGAATTTGTCTGTTTTGGTCTAGAAATGTAACGGGCTAAAAAGTGGTATGCTGACGAATACACCAAATCACACCATAAGGACCAGTAGAAAACTTCATTGTCCTAAGTATAAAAGTAACGTACAAGATAACTAAAAAACCAAAAACTTTGTCAGTAATGAAAACGCGCTGCATACCAACAGATTACACTGCTATAAAGCATGCCATAGAGTAGCTACTCAATACATTACGTATTCCCCTTGGGCGTTCTCTGTCCTTATAACTAAATTTCTGATTTCATTTAGCTTGAATAACCAATTATGAATTTGACAAGACAGGGTCTACATATTATGTTATTTCTGGGACTGACTTTAGTAAATTTTGTATTGCTACTTTGGTGTTTTCGTTGGTTTATAGGTATTACTTTTGTCCACCTATATTTGTATACCTCTGTGTTAATGTAAGTTTTTATGTGTACGACCATTGCGTTTTCAACAGTCTAAAGTTTTCTTCACCTGTAATTTTGCTGTCTACAATTCTTAGTATGAATATCCTTTCTACCTTTACTGTAACACATTGATTTCTTTGGCTGTGGCATACAAAAAGTCAACTTACTGCGAGTACTGGATCAGCTCATAGATCTTGCTTAACTCTGCAACTCTTCGTATCTCGCTTTATAGCAGTGTAATCTGTTGATATGCATTTTTACTGAAAAAGTTTTCAGTTTTTTTTTTCCTTTTGTACATTACTTTTATACTTAGGACAATGAAGTTTTCTAGCGGTCCTTATGGTGTGATTTGGTGTGTTCGTCAGCATACTACTTTTTAGCCCGTTACATTTTTAGACCCAAACAGACACATTCTGCCATTTATAATACGATTCCAGCTAGTAAACACTACTTTGTGCAGAATCGGTGCCGGTTTGGCACGCAAGTACATTACTTATTTAGCGCACTTCGTCTTTGATGTTTCGTTTGTCTCGCTCATTCACCTATCTTTCAGCTTTTTCCATACCTGTATTACCTATCGCAACACAGCTTGCTAAGTGTCTGGTACTGTTTACATGGGTTCGTCATTTTGTAGATAGGTTGTTAGGGTAATGTATAATAGTCTCAGGGAAATAGTCCAACACTGTCGGCTGAAAACTTTGATGACAGCCCTTAGTTAAGTCGGATTTGAGAGCCTTGTTAAATTGTTTCACCATGGGAGTGCCAACCTGTTAAGCAACATAAAGGACACCAAATCATATCTTTTAATTTCGATTTGGTGCCTAACGTAGGCCGGTAAGGTATACGTGACTATTCTTCGCGTACTCTGTGCATTCCGATTTTCTCTTAATACATTGTCTGGCATTGGGTTTTGCATTTTTGATGCCCGTGGCAACTAATTACATCTGTAATTGTCATAGTACCTAGACCATAAATATGCACATTATTGTGGTTTGATTACAGAGTGACATTTTACTTTAAATGAGAATAGCTATTCATATATACTAGGTGTTTTCTCATCTACAGGGTAATTATAATTAAAGTTACACTTTCAAAATGCTGTAGAAATAACACCAAACTGCAATGGAATATTATCAGAGAAGGGGGAAAACTTATGGTAGAAGAAGAAAAAAAAACAGTGTGAAAATTGATCAGTAGATGGTGCTGTATGTGTCAGAATACACCAATGAAAACACCTGTCGTGGACAGTGCTCAGTCGAGGGAGGAAACGAATCGATTCGATCGATGTCAGCGGAAGCAGTGGCCACAGCAATGCAGGAGGAGACGAGTGGTGGTGTGCAAACTTGTAGTGCACGGAGAAATCACCTGAATGTTGGACATACTCGTGAGCACGGTGCATAAAATCCTACAAAACATCGTTCTTTACTATCCGTTTAAAATTACCCGTGTGCAAGAGTTGCTTCTCGTTGACCTGCCAGCAAGAGAGACCCTCGCTTTAGAATTTCTTGCTCGAATGGAAGTGGACAGTGATTGGCCGTGGAAGATTTTGTGAACAGACGAAACCCGCTTCTATCTGACAAGATACGTCAATACACAGAATTGTCAAATACGGGCAACAGAAAATCTACGCGAAAATCGACCGGTATCACTTCATCCTGAAAAAGTCACTGTGTGGTGTAGGTTTACGGCACCATTTATCGTAGGGCCATATTTTTTCAGAGAGACGTGTGCTTCCGGTCCCGTTACCCGTACCGTCACCGGTAAGCGCCGTGCGTGTGTCGTTTGCGCAACCACGTCATTGCAGCTCTCCGACAGCACGGGTGTGCCGATGGGATAATTTTTATGCAAGATGGCGCACATTGAAAATCCAGTTAAGCAGCTGCTGAAGTGCCTTTCTGGAAATGCTAGAATTATCAGCCGCCATTTCCCTACGGCCCGGCCATCCCGCTCACCCGATTTTAACCCGTGTGACTCCAGGCTGCGAGGCTATCTGAAAGATGTCGTGTTCGGTGTAACAATCGCAAACTTAGGTGCACTGAAGGCACGCACTGCGCAAGACATTCTGAACGTGACCACGGAAACACTTTGATCAGTTTTGGAACGTGCCGTTTCTCGATTTCAACTTTTTCAGAAAACGGTGCACAGCATATTGAACAGTCACACGGAAATTAATAATCCAATTTGATTTTGATTGATGCAGTTTTTGGCCTCGGGACAATTAAAAACTAATTTTTCCCATCCGATGTGGTGGATGGCCTTATGTAACTAACAGTATCACACCTGTGCACCCATGCACACTGAGTAATACAGCTTGTTTAGTGTCAAATGTACACCTTAGGCATTGCTGAATGGTTCACTTGTCATTTGTAGTCTACCACTGTTAAATTATACTTACAGTGCCATCTATTGCTACATTTTGTAACTATTTATTTTTCTTCTGCCATACGTTTTCCCCCTTCTCCGATAATATTCCGTTGCAATTTGACGTCATTCTGACCAGTGGTGTTTTTTCCACAGCAGTTTGAAAGTTTAACTTTAATTGTTATACTGGATGATCATAATTATATAGGATTTTTATATTCAAATAAAGAAAAAAATTGACAAGTTTGATTTGGGGGAGCTTCCAATTGTAACAGAGATTCGTTTTGTAGCTTTAGGTGCTTTTATGATTACCAATTCCTTTCTGTAAAGCTTGCTTTGTGCACCTCGATATACACTAAAAGCGTACTCTTATTATGCAAGGGGCCTGAAGATGGCCTAGTGGAATGCGGAAACTGGTAGTGAAAATAAAATAACATCTCAATTAGACAGCTGTTGGTGAATTTCGTTGATAAATTCATCGGTTCTGTTGAACAAAATACAATATTTTTATTTTCGACAATATATACAATCGAATAATGTTAACTGCATTTTGAAGCTGCAGTGATGACACATGGGCAAATTTATTTTTTTCCAAATTAACTGCAATTAGAAAAATTGAGAAAGCGGCCCCCTGTCCCCATCCCCTCCTTGTATTACTGACAGCCCTTACAAATGGTGAGAGACTTTACGCCCACAAACTCTGTGCATCAAAATTTTCAATGGCAAGGAGACACCTTCTGGAAGCCACCCTCCGCAAGATTTTACAGGGAGGAGGAAAAATGTCAGCTGGTGTTACATTACGCACACCACCACAGCAGTTAACCGTTACTTCTCAACATATACAAAATATGTTATTACATTATGTTGTAGAATGTTGCAAAAATAAACATCAAGAGTAACAGTTATAAGTATATTAGTAATGAAAACTACATCAAGTAAAAACACGTCCATTATTAATTACAAAACTCCAAGCAATAACAGAACACCATGTATTATAGAAAGATGCTGAAAGAAACTAAGAAAACTATTTTACCTTGAATGACTTCAGAAGATAGTCAAGTTACCCAAATATGAAAAGAAAAAGTGAAAAGGAACCATTTAGTTGTTTGTGCATGAAATTGTTACAGTATTTGATGGTACTGTGGTGCTGGAATGGAGAGAAATTTCAGTACAAGTTGGTTTTGCACATTTCAGGTATGGGATTGCATGAGAAAGCTGTTCATTTCCATTGGTCCCGAAGCCACAAAAGGACACGAAATATGACTGATGTTCAGCTAACTCAAAACTCACAGTAAGTAATGCACAAAAAAATGTCATTGCTGCAGAGATAATATGCCTGGTGTGACATCTTTTATATCTGTAATTCATAATCAATTAGTGTGACATAGAAATCTACTGCATTTTGTTTCTGTTAGCTTCTAAATACCAAACAGCACTGAACTGAAACATTATCTCCACATGTTTGCAAAAAAGCAGCTTCTTATAACTGCTGAACATAACTGCTGAACTGAAATCTAAACTGCTTTTTTTTACTTTTTTTCATACAATTTATATCAAGCAATCCCACTCCTGAACTGAAAAATATTGTCATGTATTGCATTCTGTTCTACAGGTTTTTTTTATGTTATGCACTGATTAGGTTCTGAACAATTCGTGCACACATTAACTCAAATGAACTAGTCTTTCCGTGTGCATTTGAGAGGCATGTAAAATAATAGAAAAATGTAGATTGAGAATTCCTTGTCTTTAAGGATGATGATGTTTTGAACAGCAAAAGTACCTTAATTTTTACAAGAAAGATTGATTAAACTCAGGAATTCAACTAAAAACAGATATGAGTGTTTCCTTGCATTGTTTTCTTGTGAACAGTAAATTTCCAATTCCATTATCTGATCACAAATGTTAAAGCTGTAAAACAGAAATGCACACTGTATATTGTACATAAATAAGTGACCAAGTGATTTGGAAAATATTTTTAATGTGAATAGTCACTGTCTTTTGTTCTGTTAAGAGTAGTCTTTTCTTGTACAGGAGGAGAAATAGCTCAAATTAAGACTTTGTTATTCTTAGCTGAGAAGGTGAATGCTGAAGCAAAAGTGACAGCAGTATTGTATTTTATTGCAGAAATTGGCAACATAATAGAATATTTATGGCTGAAACTTTTCTCAAAATTCAACACAGGCATCTTCTCATTATGTACAATTCACACACTGATTTCTGATGGATGACTTTAGCCTGTAACCTGATGTCATGGAGAAGTATGAAGACCACAATGCAATCTTTGCTAGTGCTAATCAGTACTGTTGTAGCTAAGGGTTGACTCCTGGCTGTGCCAATGTGTAGAAATTCTTGCAGAGAAATATTTAGATTCCTAGCTCCTATAAAAATAAATAGTCTCTCATGAGACTATATCCTGTTAAAACTACAGTGTTTTCCTGGCAAAGTTAGGCAACATAGTAGGGAACTATATACACTATATGTTGAAAACAGCATATAATGTATGAGGGTGCCCTTTAAGTCACCGAAGATAACACGCTGGATTTAATCTTACGAGAGACTATATTTGTAGGTGCTGGGAATCTAAATATTTCTCTACTAAACGTTGGACTCTAGGCATTATCTCAAGCTTGCACAATGATTTTAGTGCAGTGGCATTACTGGTGACCACCTTCAGCAGCTGTTCAAACGGACTTGGGGAAAAAAGGTCTGTACACAATTTGTACTGTTGGTGGGGTTCTCCCACTACATACATCATGGAAGAAGCAAAAGCATTTTACAGTTCTTCAGCCAAACTTTATGTTTTGAATTGGAGCTTTGGTGTGTTACATGGCCAGTGTTTTTAGCACATTCTGACTACACTGTATATGCTGATTTCTGTAACTGAGATCGTATAAGTTCGCCAATGAATGTTTTGCGCATAATTAATTGTTGCTGCCAGTCAGAATTATGTGCTTTAAAAATAAAAATTTATGTTTAGGCAGTGTGTTTCACACTATATGTTTATGAACTAGTGCGTATCAACAACAGGGTGTTAATAATTTAACTATTACACAAGTTTTTGTGTTATCTTAAGCTATTTTATCAGTTTATGACACTTTGAGTGTACTGCTGTGTAAGGTAAGATGCACTTTGTTTCTTGCCATTACTAGCTTAAAACATTTTATTCATCACCAGACAGTTGCATTGCACTTACAGGACAAAATATTAACCAGCTGTCTAAAGTTGTGAGTGCGGAAGCTTCCCAGTTATTTTCAGAAACTTGTGTTTCTTGTGGAGGGTGAGATATGACACTGACACACATCTCACCATATTGCGCACTTCTGTTAGCACAACTGTGAACATTTTTAGCTAAAATACATTGTGTGTCACAGTTTGTATTTGGACAACATAACCTCACGTTTGGTAGGTATTAATGTTACAATCTGCAGTGGTGATAAGAAAATTTGAAGAAAAGAAACTCACATTCATTAAAGAAAAAAAACTCTAATTTCACAATTTTGACTGGCAACTTATCACAAACCATTCATTATTGCTGGTTACAGATGGCAGTTATCAGCTGTCTTTTTGGGACTGAAAATCCCAGTTGTGTACATTTTGCGGATGTAGCCACACTAATAGAAAAGGAGTGTAATATAACATCGTCGGCTCAGAAGATTGTGTGAGTGCACATAATGAGAGAATGCCGCTGACCGCCTCCACAATTCCCCCCCTCCCACACTGGCTACTCACCTCCAGAAACTGCTTCACCGTATTGTCTACAACCATGAGTGGGCGCTGGATAAGGTGCACCACGCCGTTCTTGACGGGGATGTTCGCCTTCACGATTTCAGCGAGGACGGCACCGGTCGCGTGGTTCGCGTCGCCGATAACTGTGTTACTTTTAACGTACGCTGCAGCATCGAAAGGAACACTGTGACATTTGACGATTAGATACTAAAAAAAGAAAAAAAAAGACGTATAGTTTGTTCCTATCAGACTAGGAAGTAATTGCTAGGTGTATCACACACTCCCCATTTTTCTGCACAGATACACAAAAATATACAGGTGAAAGATGGGATGGAGCTGAAATAAAAAGTGATAAAACCTCAAAGCAAACTACTTCCTATTAAAGAGAGAGCAATGTCTTTATTATACATCTCTTGTCAGTAAAATGGAATACATAGAAATTGTACAAGCTACAAAATGATGATAATGATATAATTATTGACTGTACCATTTCAATAAGATTTTTGAAAATATTTCAGTGACTGATAGAGGTTATAGAAAGTATTTGTTAATGCTGCACAAATTTTATACATAATACAGCACAATGGAGTATGATGTCTTGTCTTGTGGATCAATCCATGTGCTTAGTCAAAAGAGGTAGCAAACAATCTAGCGTTACCAGTATGGTAGGTAATTAAGATTTCCATCACATTTTTGTTTGTTGCTGTGGCCAGTAATGGTTTGATGCATCTCTGTGGAGGTGTCTTTGTCAGGCTACCACCACCTGGATCCATTTTAACCTGCTACCTGTACTCTAGCCATGATCCCCCTCCCCCTCCCCACCCAAGCACGCACTTACTTCCGTTACCAAAGTGACAATCTTTTTAATCCTCAGCATCTGTCCCATCAACCAATCTCTTCCTTTTGTCAGGATGTGCTATTTTAACTGTTTTTTTTCTCTACAAACTAGCAAGTAATTGCTACACAAAGACCTTCAGGAGAAACTTCCTAAAATTTAAATTAGATTTTAACAAATGTCTCTTTTTCCAAAGAGTCTGCATTTTACATCCTCTCTACTACAGCTTTCGTGAGGTATTTTGCCATCCAAATCGTAAAACTCGTCTACTGCTTTTATAGTGTCATTTTCTACTCGAATTCCCTCGGCATCACCTTATTTGACTATACTCCATTAACTTCATTTCAGTTTCGCCGATGCTTATCTTTTACCTGTTTTCGAGACTCTATCCATTTCAATCAACTGCCCTTCCAAGTCCTTTACTGTCTCTGACAGTACTCCAATGTCATCAGCAAACCTTCAAGTTTTTATTCTACTTCTTGAACTTTAATTCCTTTTCAAATTTTGTTCCTAAGACAGAATAACAGGAGGTGCTACAACCCTGTCTCTCTCTCACTCCCTTCTCAACTACTGCTTCCCTTCCATACCCTCTGCCATCAACGACTGTAGTCTGGTTTCTGTACAACTTGTGAATAAGCTTTTGCTCTCTGCATTTTGTTCCTGCTACTTTCAGAATTTCAAATGTATCTCCAAACAGAGAGTACAGTCAGCATTGCCTTGCATCTCAACATTTCTCCAGAATCCAAATTATTTTCTACAATTAATGTGGGTCAATATTCTGCAAACATGATTAATTAAATTGATAGTTTAATCAGTTACAAAGACGAGAAAATTGCACTACAAGAAAGATGCTATGTGTATCACACACCCCATCCTACTGCACGCTGCGCACCAGGCGAGACGTGTGAGTTTTGTGCTGCTGTACAGATAAGTGATTTAGACTGTAATAAAACTCAATTAGTTTAATACACGTATTAGTGTGTTTTGCAAGCTTACTATTAAAGGTTTCACTTCTCTTTGTGTATTATTTCAGAAAACGCAAAAGGAACGTAAAGTACGGTTACGATCGTATCCTTAAATACATTTTAGCGGAGTAAAACTTATAGAATATCATTTAATTGTTCTCTTCTGTTCTGTTCCAGCAAGTTAAGAAAAGTGTATCCCTTTATAGTTTAACTCTTGTTTTGTGAAACACAGTGTAAGTTCTGGTCTCTGGAAACTTTGCACCTACAGTAGTAGTTTTGTTTACATACAGTTGCGAATATGCCTAATTTTTGTAAACGTTTTTTTTCTTCTTTTTCTTCTGTAACCTAACTTATTGTCACCTAAGTAAATTTGTTTACATACGATTGAGAAGAGACCTAATCTTTCGTAAACGTGTTTCCTCGTTTTTCAGTAATTTAATTTGACTTATTCTCGCTAAAGTAAGATTTTTACCACGAGTGAAATGTGCCCGATGAGCCATAGAATTGTTAGCTCCGCGGTTTGGTGTGATGGCTGCAGTAGTTTTTTTTTTTCCATCGGGGTAACTGTAGCGGCGTGGGAAATGGGGAAGTGAATCAGACTCGTCAGTGATTGTGTAGGATATGCAGTAGAGATAGGAAAATAGTGGGGAAAATTACTGCCCTTCAGGCATAGTTAGAGCAGGCTAGGGAAGATCTGAAGAGGTTAAGGGTAAAGAGAGGTGCAAGTAGCAACAGGTAAGAGGAGGAACAGACCTAGAACTTTGTCAGACAGCTTTGTGGTGAATAAGTTTGACCTGTTGCTTCAGTTAAAAGCTGATGAGCCTCAGACAGAGGTAGATGTAGAACAAACATTCAGTAGAAAATTGAATAAGAATGTAGGGAAGTCAGCAAAGAGAAAGAAAGTTTTGTTGTTAGGTAGTTCACATGCCAGAGGTGTAGGCCAATTTTTGCAGGACCAGGTCACAATTTTTTTTAAACCTAGTGCTGGTGTGGGTCAGGTGACAGAGGATTTAGGTTCACTCTGTAAAGATTTTACCAAGGAAGACACCACGGTTATTGTGAGTGGGGCGGGCAATAGTATTGACAGAGATTCTGGGTACGATATAGTGTGTGACCTGGCAAAGATTGCATCAGCAACGAGACATACCAGTGTTGAGTTTGTGTCTGTTCTGAGACGCCGTGACAGACCTCATTTAAACTCTTCTGTCGGGAGAGTTAATTTGGAGTTGGAACGGCTACTTGGGTTGGGTGTGGGGTCACATATTGGTTTGGTTCCAGTTGATTCTCTCAGTAGGTGGGATTATACTAGACATGGCCTAAACCTCATCAGGAAAGGAAAGGGTAAACTGGCTGTGCTAATAGCAGGCAATGTAAGGGGGGAGGCACTGCCGTGAGTATTAATAGGTGTTGGAGCAGCACCTTTTTCTAGGATAGGTATGACAGAATGAAGTCAAGTTCTGAGAGAAGTAAAGATTGAAACAAACCTTCAGTTTGAGACAGAAATCAAATAGCATAATCCTTGCACATTGGATCAGTGAACACAGCTGCTGGTTAAAAATTTACAGCAATCAGCAGAAATTTTATTTCCACCCGATTTCATCCCAGTAAATGTGAAATGCCAACTATCTTTAGTGCATCAAAATATTCGAGGGCTTAGAAGCAAAATTAATGTGCATTGATGAATTAGTCATCAAACCCAGTTGATATAACCTGCCTCTCTGAACATCATGTGACCATTGGTATACATATGTTAAACCTTACAGAATTTAAGTTAGCCTCTTACTTCTGTAGACAAGATATGGAGAAAGGAGGAGTTGCCACATTTGTTAAAAACAGTTTTAAATTTAAGAATATTGACATTAATATATTTTTCTTAGAGCAGCACTTGGAACAGAGATAGAATTTCATAATGGGTCCTTTATAATAGTAGCCATATACAGAGCACCTTCAGGAAATTTCAACCTGTTTATAAACAGCCTTGAGGATTTATTATCTAATCTAAAATTAAAGAACAAAGAACCAGTGGTTGCTAGTGATTTTAATATAGATGTCCTGAAAAACACTGTCAGTGAACAGTTACTGAAATCAGTTACATTGTCATTCAATTTAATTTCTACTGTAACCTTCCCAACTAGGGTATACAAATGTTGTAAGGCTGTCATTGATAATATATTTATAGACAATTCTGTATAACTAAGCCACATTACAAAACCAGTAGTAAATGGGCTATCTGACCATGACATGCAACACCTAACATTAAATTTTGAAAATTGTCTGGGTAAAACATCTATCAGAACTGAGTACAGAAGGCCAATGAAAATGAAACAGTCAAAAAATGAGAAATTTAAGAGATTGCTCAAAGAGATTAATTGGATGCTGTAAACATCCACCAAAGACACAATATTTGAAAATTGTTTTCCCCTGAAGGTAACTCAAATTAAGCAGAAGTTTAATAAGAAACGATGGATCACACAAGGGATGAAGATATCATGTGGGACAAAAATGAAACTAATTGATACGTAGGGACACCTTTGATACTAGCATTATAGCTCATTACAAAAATTACTGCGAAATATTGAAGGAGGTTATCCAGAAATCTAAACACCTGCATTATGAGAAGAAGATAAATACATCCAACAATAAAATAAAAACAATATGGGATATAGTTAAGTCAGACACAGGTAGGACCAGAAATGAGGAGGAACAAATAGCTCTAAAAATAAATGAAACCCTGCTAACAAACACATGTTGTGTTGCAAACCATTTAGTTTCTGTTACTGATAGCGTGGGGTTGTCAGGTTCAGTAAATAATGCAATGGAATATCTGAGACCAGGGCACAAGCAATCTCAGTAAAATGGAATTGACACTTACTTCACCCAAACAAATAGAATACATCATAAAGTCCTTGAATCAAAGCATTCTAGTGGTTATGATAACATATCAACAAAGTTAATAAAAGTGTGTTCATGTGAGCTTAGTCATATCTTAAGTTATTTGTGTAATCAATCACTTGTCACAGGAACATTCCCGGACTGGTTTAAATATGCTGAACTTATACCTCTCTACACAAGAACGGGGACAGAGAAATGCCGTCAAATTACCAACCGACCTCACTTTTGCCAGCTTTTTCAAAAATGTTTGAAAAGGTTATGTTCAAGCAGCTACTTAAGCACCTTAGTGAAAATAACATACTGTGAAAGTCACTATTTGGGTTTCTTACGGGTTCTGATATTGAGAAGGCAACTGGCATAGTCTGTGACCTGTCAAAGGCTTTTGACTGTGTGAATCACAGCATTCGTTTATGTAAATTAAAATATTATGGCATCACTGGTAGTTGAGTCATATCTTGCTACTAGAAAACAAAGGGTGTCATTAAATAGTAGGCAATCGGACACCACCTGACTGGGAAGAAATTACATGTGGTGTTCCCAGAGGTTCCATACTAGGTCCACTACTTTTTCTTGTGTATATTAATGAACTGCCATCTATTACATTACCAGATGCCAAGTTTGTCCTATTTGCAGATGATACAAACATTGCAATAAATAGTAAATCAAATATATATTTAGAAAGGGCAGCCAATCAAATTTTTACTGACATTAATAAGTGGTTCATATGCAATTCACTGTCATTAAACAGTTCAGAACTTCCAAGAGATTTCCTTCTAGTGTGTGTATAAAATATGATGACATGGAAATAGGAGAAGTAGAGAGTGTAAAATTCTTGGGATTACAACTTGATAATAAATTCAGTTGGGAGCGACGAACTGCTAAAGTGCCTAAACAATTCTGTGTTTGCAATGCGAATGATGTCAGACATAGGAGATATAAATATAAAAAACTGGCATATTTTGCTTATTTTCACTCCATTATGTCATATGGTGCCGGCCGAGCGGTTCTGGCGCTACAGTCTGGAACCGCGCGACCGCTACGGTTGCAGGTTCGAATCCTGCCTCGGGCATGGATGTGTGTGTTGTCCTTAGGTTAGTTAGGTTTAAGTAGTTCTAAGTTCTAGGGGACTTATGACCTCAGCAGTTGAGTCCCATAGTGCTCAGAGCCATTTGAACCATTTGTCATATGGTATCATATTTTGGGGTAACTCCACAAACAGAGAAAAAAAATTTTTTTGAGTACAGAAGCGTATAATAAGAGTAATGAGTAGTGTAAATCCAAGAACATGTCGAAACCTATTCAAAGAATTGGGCATATTAACCACAGCTTCTCAGTATATTTATTCCTTAATGTAGTTTGTTGTAAATAATACATCTCTTTTTTCCAACTAACTGCTTAGTACACAGTATGAGTACTAGGAATAAGAACAATACACATGAAGATTTAAAATCACTTACTCTTGCCCAGAAAGGAGTACAGTATTCAGCAACGCATATTTTCAATATGTTATCAGCAAACATTAAGAGTTTAGTTTCAGACAAGGCACAATTTAAACATAATTTAAAAGAATCTTTGGTGGCCAACTCCTCCTACTCCATCCATGAATTTCTCAACAAGTGCAGTAGACCATTTTAATGAAAATTTATTATACTTTTATTTTTGGCAATACTTGGTTGTAACTACCTACTGTGTGAATGATGGATGTATGGAAAGCAGATGTAAGTATTAAACCTGTAAATATTAGAAGCTTAATTTTAATTCATGAACATAATTTTACTGTTTATTGACTGAGGATCATTAAAGTTAGTGAAACTCAAGTTTTTCTGAATACATTTTTGTAATGTGTTTATTGACATGTTCCACACCCAGGAGGATTCCCTCTTTTGTGGGTTTACTGATTTGATTAATTATTCATTCCAATCAACAGATACACAAAAATATACAGATGAAAGATGGAACAGAGATAAAGTAAAAAGTGATAAAACCTCAAATCAAACTACTCCATTTTCTTTATTAAGGACAGTTGAAGACGACAACTGGGTTAACAGCAGAATAAAAATGTTCTCTTCTGCCTTTGGTACCGTAAATAAGCTTTTCAAATCAAAACTTCCAGTTTGTCTGTAATGGAAAATTTACAATATAAGTGTATTAAGTAGTCTGACTTATGGGCTTTTGATGTGAAAACTGAGGGCTGATCCGTGAACTATGGAGTGAACCATTTTGAAATAAATAGAAGAGACTGAGAAACAAGCAAATGCATCAGAAAGCTGACTGGAACAAAAACACAATTATGACGGTCACAAAAAAGAAACAGGTTTCGGTGAGTGTAATGCGAGTCTTCTGCTGTCTCCGAGTGACACGAGGGCAGGAAAGATCAAAATGAGAGCCCGATACTTACGCTTGTGGGCCTTGCCGTCGGACTCCATGGTGAAGGAGATGACGACACGCAGCATGTCGGTGAACGCCAACGTCTCGTACTCTTCGTCGAGTGGAGTAGCACTCGTGAACAGCACGTGGTTGGGAATAATGTGACCATCGATCACCTTCTGGTCAATTTTTTCAGGCCGAGGAGGTGGCTGGAGAAAGTAAAACATTCAATGTAAGGAGCATATGTACAGAGCTACTGGTTTTATGTAACTGGAAGTAGGACTGTTTCATTATTGCACCAATAAAGGTGCACAGAAAGGGGGGGAGGGGACCAACACCTTGGTGTATAAGTTTGTATGAATTTTGCATGAGTTTCATAAACACAACAGATACAGACTTTATTCATCAATAATTATTCTCCTTCACTGTTTACACTGATCTGCCAATGCCGGGATAGCTTTTTGATTCCGCAACTCTTGAGCCACATTCAGAGCACATTTTCCTCTGGGAAGATTGTCGGGTAGAGAGGGGTGAAGGTCAAAATGTGGGGGAACGCGACCAGGTGAATAAGGTGGGTGCAGAATGACTTTCCAACTCCTGTATAGTGTTTTTCATCAGTCTAGCAGAATGCTGGCAGGCGTTATCACAGAGCAGCGTCGCTTCACGCTGTCTCCCCAGTTACTGTTCTCGGACAGTATTTGCGAAGATGTCTCAGTTGTGGACAATACATTTCACTGGTGACAGTTACACCTCAAGGAAGCAATTTGTAATACACCGCACCGTCACTGTTCCACCAGATGCACAACATAACCTTTCGTGGATACGTGCAGTTCTTTGTACGGGAAGCTACCGCTTTGTTTACGCTCGACCATTCCTGTCTTTCCCTTAGGGGGTAGCTGTTCACCGAGCCAATTCGTCACGATCGAGCAGACGTGCACACGTAGCAAGCAGCAGATTTTTTTGTGGTTTTGGCTTACAGCATGATGTACCTGTACACCCAATTTTTGAACTTTCCCCGCTGCACGCAAAGGTCTGCCAGTTGTCGAGTACGCCGATGTGGTTCGTCGTGAATTAATGCGTCTGACCGATCTTCGTTAAACCCCGAATCTAAAGAGTCACTGACGTCAAAACGATTCTCCCCAAAATGAGAAAGCCATTTCCTTGCCGTGCTCTGTCCAATAGTATTATCCCCGTGCACGGCGCAAATGTTTCCTGCTGCGTCCACTGTTATAACCCCTCGACTGAACTCTGACAGAAGATGTCAGAAATGTTCAGATTTCTCTAATTGGCACTCCATCTTCTAGTGTTCTCAGCTCCATTTGTTATCTCCAAGTGACCACATGACAATATGTAAACTCAAATAACAACTGATAAATAGATGCAGAGCACCAGCATGCAAAAATGTGACAAGCTTTTTCACCAATCTAATAAACAGTTATTTTTCACAATGGTCAAATAAAAAGTGACTATTTGAGAAACATGGTAAAATTCTCGGTGGAATATATATAATAGACAGAGTAAAGGTAGCCACTTGCAATATAGTTGAGATGCTGGTCAATCAACAGTCGGATTACTGCAGACTTCTGTAGGTGGTGTCTGACGCATTGCAGACTTTATCCGACATATGGTGTAAGAATTATGAAGTTGACTTGGTATTACGAGCAGAGCAAATTCCTCCTTCTCGTGAGAGTTTTTTTTCTCCCCCTCCCCCCTCCCTCCCTCCCCCTCCTCCTCCTCCTACTAGAATGTCAGTGACAGTGATGCAGCTTTTCGAGGACTATGCAAACGACAGCTAAGTGGCCAGTGAACTGTGTGTTGCGCTTACCTGCAAACTTACTCGTGATGCCGATAGTTCCGATACTCTTGCAAGGTGACAAGTATTTGCATTCCATTGTTGAAATGCTTATTAAATAGTGGAACTTTAATATTTGGAGAATTATGACAGAGCAGAATGGCTGTCTGGTACTTGCCTAGTACTGCTGTTACCCGACATTTAGAGGAAGAATGAAATATTTAGAAAAAAACTGCTATCTGCAGCACTTGGAATCTTGCTCTGGAAGATAAGTACAGTTTTCCTTGTAATTTTACAGCATCTCCCTTTCAATACAATTAACACACATACCTCCAGCTCTTTTACTCTGGTGATATTACTTGCAACAGTTTCTGACAAATGTTTATGCAATTCGATGTAGTACTTAGAATTGGCTGCTTCGTCAGAAGACATGAAAGTGTTTCGGGATGTCATACCGAATGTGGATATAAAACTGAAGGCACTTTACAAATCACTGGTTAGACTGGACCACATTCTAAAAGGATTTTTTCCTGATAATGTCTATGTTGCTTTTTAGCATCTTCATTTTGTTCAAAACTTCCAAAATCAATTTATTATTGTATGTTGTCAAATTAGACAATGTGTGAATTCATATTTATGCAGTTCTTACATAAAACTGACTGGTACTTAAAAAGTAATGAATTACCTTACAATTCACCCAAAAGAAATGAGTTTAAGGAATCAGTCGAAAAATTGTGTTGAAATGAGCTAACAAAGATTTATTTTGTCTCTGCTTCAGAAGTATAGACAGGAAGGCAGATATTGTTTATTTTAGATACATTACAATAATCATATTTCACCAATGTAAGGAAATATTATATAATATTACCCGAATTGGTTCCCCTAAGACATTCACTGCTGGAGCAGAATAAATCCTTTAGGGTGCTATGACCTGTACTTTATTAGTGGGTGAACTTATTTATGATTTTGGTGGAAAATGTATGTTCATGAATGGTGGAGGCCTTTCTGGATCAAAATGAGTCTTTACGGCAGTTTGTATCGATTTACGTGGCCCGAGCTGTCAGTTTGAACGGAATCGAGCAGTGCTAGCTAGAGCGAACAACTCTCCCATATTATGTCAATCTTTTCTTATCCCTCCAACTCCCTTACTTAGCAACTGCTTCTCCCATTTATTTTGGCAGTGGTACCTATAAATATTAATTCCACAAAGTATTATCGATAGTTCCACTCCCTGACCGACAGATCACGAAAAGTTTTCTTATAATAATTGCTACTACTGTTGACACGTAGTCTGTTTAGCACATTATTTGAAAGATGACAAAGTATACCAACCTTGAAACCCTCATCCACGGGAATGAAGAAAGTGTGCTTGCCCTCCAGCTTGAAATCGTTTTGCTTCTGATTCTGGAAGACTCGTTGCCTGAATGATCTGTAAGGAAATTAATAAATTTGTACACAACACAAAATAAAGGACCATACAATTCTCAGGAACGTTGCTGTGTTGGTGAAAGTAAGAAAAACTGCTGTATTAGATTAGCTATCGTACAACTCAACCACAGTAACAAAAGAACAGATTGTTACTCATCACACAGAAATGTCGAGTGGCGTATAGGCGTGTTGAGAAAAAGACTGCTAGATTTTATTTTAGCTATTGGTCTAAGTCCTTTGTCAGATGTACACAAATGGAAGGAGAGAGGGACCCTCATGCCTGACCAAAGGAGACTACATTGGCCACGTGTTTGAATATGTGAGGTTTTGTCTGCATATGATGAAATACTCAGTCCTACAGCTAAAATAATATCTGGCAGTCTTTTATTAATGTGCCTATCTTTCACTCAACACCTTACTCATTTTGTTTTGTTTATTTACTTATTTCCTTTCAGATACAGTTGTCGGGTATTTCTGTTTAAATAGTCTCATAGTCACCCGTGGTGAGCTGTATGTGGCACTGGCACTATATGGGAATACTCAGCTGCTACTGAATATTCTATAATTGTAATTCATGCTTCTGTTGTACAGTGTTTGTGTATAATGGGTCAACTACGAGAGTTTTGCCTTTCGTCTCCACCCCGGTTGCCCTTCTAGGGGTATGAAACTTGGTCATGTGAAGCATGTTATAAGCAATAACTTCAGCTTGGAACTCTTCCATTTGGTCCGTGTTCACGTAGAAAAACAACAATGTGGGAATTGTGAGTCCGCCTTGATGCAAAACATTTTGTTATTTGTTTACTTACTTCATCCCCAAACTAGTTTCAGCGACAAATATCACCATCTTCAGTGGGTTCTTTACATCTAAACCATGGACAAAATAGCATAATAACACATTGTTTTGTTTTTTGAAATATAGTTTTCTGTGGACCATCAACAGAACAAGCGCTGCTAACGGTATACTACGCCTTCCACATCACTGGCAACGGGTTCTACACAGCGCTGGTGACTACTTTGAAGGATAGTAACAGGTGCAAACATTTAACTCTTCTTGTATCGGTTGTGAGTAAATAGTTGCCACTATTTAAGTTCCAACCCTCGTACTTTCAATACTGCCTTATTTATTGTTCGTTATGGAATGTTTTTAGGAATTGGTGTCACAATTTGCGGCATATTTTCTGTTGCCGGTTTTTCTCTGCGTACGTGACATGTCATCTGCAACTGCGTGAGCGTTTGTTAAAACAAATACTTACAGGTGAAACTTATGTCAGAGTTTGGGGAGTAAATATGTAAAGAAATAACGAAGTGTTTTGCATCAAGACGGAATCACAATTCACAAATATGTTATACGATTCGCTTTATCTGAACATGAGTGATCAATTAGTTTTCTTTCCCATAGCTGTTTCTCTTAAAAACTTTAACTGGCCATAATAGTTGGTGCTCGAACTATTTTTTCTTTCCCCAAAGCAGAAAACAGTTGTTATCAGAACTGCCTGTGTTATCTCATAATATTACAAACATATATCACCAATGATACGAAATTAGTCACCTTTTTGTTTCCTTTGTCACATTTACCACCTTGCTGGCCAAAGTTTACGTATTGCAGATCCACCTTTATCAGCATCCCCCCCCCCCCCTTTTTATATATAGGGACTTGACGTTTATGATAGGTATGATAGGAATACAACTAACAGCTATGGCTGTGCTGAACTAATTACAATGAAATACTGTTTACTTCAGAATTTAAGAACAGCCTACAATGTTTTACCTGAAGTTGCCAGAGTAGTTTGCAAGGGGCAAAGCAAGTGAGACCTTCCCCAAGATCCCAACTGTATTGGAGTGGAAATGGGACAAGCCAGTATTTTTATAAATATGAATTCTGTATAAAATTTACAATAATAGATATGGTAGAGTAAATATGGTAGATTCATACCGTGTATTTTATCAGTTTCTGCTGCACAATGATTTTATTAATTTGTTATTTACATGTGATGAGTTACGTGTAACTATTAGCCATTTTCAAGTTCATAGATATTACATACAGCATCATGGAGTTCATTTCTCAGTTTTTGTGCTCTTGGAGTTTGTTTGAAACTAATAAATGGTGCTCGCTTTTTATTTTGGACTAACTCCAACATCAAATTTTTGGTAAGGTCTTATGGGACCAAACTGCTGAGGTCATCGGTCCCTAAGCTTACATACTACTTAATCTAACTTACGCTAAGGACAACACACACAACCGTGCCGGAGGGAGGACTCGAACCTCTGACAGGGGGGGGCCACTCAGACCGTGACAAGGTGCCCGAGACCGCTCGGATACCCCGCGCGGCTAACTCCAACATCACAAACAGTAAAACACTCAGTTTAAAAGGACACAACAGCCAAAACGAGACTCGTCCTGTGTAAGTGATGAGTTAAGAAAATCAGCAGAATGTATAGCATAATGCACAAAAATATATAAGGAACACAATACAAGAAATCAGAATTAATACTTACGCAAACACCACAAGACATTCACATTAGCATGGTATTAATATTTGAAAGTCAATTTACAGTTTCATAACGTTGTATATAAAATGTCTTACAAACATTATTTACCTAGGCTACAAATAAATATATGGGTCCAGAAAAATGTAGACGCTCTTTGATAGGTAATATCTTTGGAAAAATACAAATAATTGCAATTTTGCACTGTAGTGTAGTCTGCTGTTTTCTGAGCGGATCTCGACACGCATTTTCCAGCAGAAGACAGTGTAGCAATGAAGAAGTAAGATTGCGTTGCTCCAACAACAAAGCCGTACCGGAATACGAAAACGTGATGGACGTACAACTGCAATGGCGTAGTGTGTACGTAACTCAGCCACTAACAATTGCAACGTCTTATAGTATCTGGGATAAATCTAGAGTTGAGAGTACTATTCAGGACATGTGGAAGGGAAGGGCCGGCCAAAAACATGGAGTCCAGCTTCCAGCGCTGCTGTGTGGCAACATTTTACTAGGTCACCTCAAAAATCTGTGAAAGCGGGGTAAGCCGACCCAGCACATGACGAATTCTGAAGACTGCAAAGTGGAAAGAGCACATTCCAAGATTGCTGCACGCTACGGACGAGGACGACCCGGATCGAACAGTGGAGTACTGCGAGTGGTTTTGAAGGCACATTTTGCGAGGATGAACGGTTCTACGGTCTGCCGAAGCGGAATTCAAACTGAATTTTACAGTAAATCGGCACAACTGTGTGTAATGGGCTCCCGGAAATCCTCACATTCGTGTGGACAAACACGTTAATGTGTGGTGTGGTCTATCATCGCGCGCTTTGATTGGCCCTTTCTTCTTTGGGAGATCCGTAACTGGTGAGGTAGAGCTTCGTACACTGCAAACATCGATTTTACCTGACATTCGAGAGGTGTCTGTAAATGAAAGATTATACCGGCCACAAGATGGCGCTCTGCCTCGCTACCACAGAGATGTCAGAGCCTTACTGGATGACGGATAGGTCTGTCTAATACCCACCGTGGCCCCCAGGCCTCTCAGCTCACCGGCATCGACGTCGTTTTGGCTGCTA